>NC_041394.2:229663431-229830931 GCF_900747795.2 Erpetoichthys calabaricus
TAATATATTAGGTAGAATGCCAAGAGGGGGCTGGGCGGTCTCGTGGCCTGGCACCCCTGCAGATTTGAGGTTTTTTTTTTGTTTTTTCTGTCCTCCCTGGCCATAGGACCTTACTTTTATTTGATGTTAATTTGTGTTCCCTAATTTTAATTCTTATTTATTTTGTCTTTTTTCTCTTTCTTCATCATGTAAAGCACTTTGAGCTACATTATTTGTATGAAAATGTGCTATATAAATAAATGTTGCTGTTTAAAAACAATCCATTCAGATACAACTTGCTATAAAAAATTTTAATAAATACTGAGTGATTCATTAATTTCACCTAACTTTCATACACAAAAATTTCAAAACCTCTTCATTATACTGTAAACTAAAAAAATATAAAACAATAAATATTTGAATTTAATCCATTTATTAAAAAAGCAATGGCAAAGCAATTTGTACGTGTCCATAATCCAAAAACAGGTTGTATAATCCACATACTTGCAGAAGAATAAAAGAATGGTTCCTCAAAAGATTAACATTAATCTGGTTGACATATAGAACTGACAATGAGATTATTATACTGTATGTTTCATAAATGAATATGAAAATAACAGGACCATTTAAACTACTGAAGTATATACCAAAATAAACCAAAATTAAAGAGCACATCTTTGTTTTATGTAGCATGAAAGGATGCAGCTTAGAGCTTGTAACCCGTAAAAATCAATGAGGAAAACATATTTCAGCTTATGCAAAAATGTGAATACATTTTGAAAAAAATATTGTACATATAGTAGGCTTAAAAACAGCAAAGAGTGACTGGATATACACATTATTTAGAGGGCATAGAATGGATATGAAAATGAATATATGAATATAACTGTTATACAATTTGGTATTCTTTAAGAAATTGGTATATGTCTTTTAATATCTGTACAAAAGTAATACCAAGTAAAGAAAAGCGCATAGTACTCTCTGCTATTCCTCAAGTAAGTAGCAGTTGCCAATATGTCCCAAAGAGCTACAGCGAAGTATAAAACAAACCTCTCTATCTGGCACATACAATTATTATTTTCTTCCAGTTATATACAATATACGGAAATGATTTTTCAAAATACACACTTTAGACAATTTGGTTTATTTTTACTCTTCCATTTAAAACATTTACCAAACACACCCTAATTTGAAGGTCACGCTCATTGGTGCCTTGCATAAAATTGCACAGTCTAAGCAAGCCTACAATATTCTGATTAAAAGCACTTATGGTGAAATGTTACAGCAAAAACCACTATTTTATAAAACTGGGATTTAAAAAACCTGCTACCATACAGGTTTACTGTTTTGCTATTTTAGACTTCAGACAATACTAAGCCCTGGACAGGAGCTTATTACAACTATTCAATCGTTTTGAATTTAGAAATATCAATTTTCTGCTATTTATTTTATTTATATAAATCTCACTATCATTACTGTATCGGGTTTTCACAAAAGTCGTATCACTTTTATGGTATTTCTTTAAAATAAAGAAACACAATATACAAAAGAAGTTTTTTATTTGGGTTTAAATAATATACCTGGTGGCGCAGTGGGTAGCACTGCTGCCTCGCAGTTGAGAGACCTGGGGACCTGGGTTCGCTTCCCGGGTCCTCCTTCCGTGGAGTTTGCATGTTCTCCCCGTGTCTGCGTGGGTTTCCTCCGGGCGATCCGGTTTCCTCCCACAGTCCAAAGACATGCAGGTTAGGTGGACTGGCGATTCTAAATTGGCCCTAGTGTGTGCTTGGTGTGTGGGTGTGTTTGTGTGTGTCCTGTGGTGGGTTGGCACCCTGCCCGGGATTGGTTCCTGCCTTGTGCCCTGTGTTGGCTGGGATTGGCTCCAGCGGATCCCCGTGACCCTGTGTTTGGATTCAGGGGGTTGGAAAATGGATGAATGGATAATATACCTACAAAATTTCTACATACTGTTTACTACAGCTTAGCATAAGCAAAGATGAAGTGTTATTTCCTGTGTGTTTTTCAAGCCAGATACATGACCCATTCAGCAGTTGTAGGATCAATTTACATATGGTATTTTACATGACAAGGGCAAAAGTGTATGGACAATGCATGAAAAGAAAACAGCAGAAACCAAAATTTCTACTTCAAAAACAATTTTTTGTATTGCAGCTATTCAGTTGTTAGAACTATTAATTTTACATACCTCACCAACTTGAGTATAACATTATAATGCTACGAAACAGCAACATATACAATTTGTTTTGTTTCATCTATCTGCGCATTAGCCTCCCTTATGACCATTCATTGTTTTAAACAACAGGAGTCACATTCTGGAGGGAAAAAATAAAAAAAACCTTTACAAAGATTACAACAGGGAAAGCATCAAAGCATTAATACTGATTTTAAATAAATATCTAATTACACCTGAGGATTATTGAAAGCAAAAAGTAAAAGATTTTATTACGGCTCCGTTTACCACAGAAGCAATTTTATAAACATTCTGCAAACTGACTTTAATTGTAAGTAAAGGATATATGTTGCCTGGGAGGGAGTGAAAGGCTTACCATTAATGAGTAAAAAGGAGACGAGCAGTGGTTTACAAGAACAAAAAGGGATCTGACTATCTGTACATGACCTTCAGTTATAAATGTCATATTGTTTTCTTCATATTGACATAGAAAAATGGAAATCTCAGATGATGCCAGTCCAAGGATCTGTCCATTTTCTAAACAGTGGAAGACCTCACATACATCCACAATTACATGTAAGAGTGTGGGATGTGGGAGGAATGGCAGTGGCATAAGCAAACGCAAAGCCTTATTAGTCATTATTCAATATTCCTATTAGTCATATAAGAAAAAATGTACACAAACAACACAACAAAGACTGTTTTACAAAAGTTCTCAAATAAAGGATTAATGTAAATCTGACAAGTCTGATTTCACACAGGAAGTTTTAAAATTGGGATAAATATAAAAAATGTGGGACAGATTTGGAAAATGAATGCACTACGAGTTTCTGATATTTGAAATTCAAATTAATATGACTCATACATTGCATATTACTCTTCAGTAATTTTCTTTTTAGCCAGCTGATGTAAATAAAATACAATAGCAAATATTACAAACCTAACTAATTAGTTCTCTGACAAACCAGACTTTAAAAGCTGAAAAAGGCACAATATTAATTTAATAAAAAGAAATTGAACATGATTTCTGTTTTTGCCATGTCATCAAAAGGTATCAAATATCATAAAATGGAATAGCTATTGAATACAAGCAATAAGTTATTGAGAAATCCCTCATTGTTAGCTCCCTTATTGGAAACAAAAACTATAAGTGTATTACTTTCTTTTTAAAATTTGACTATACCCAGGAGATGATATGCTATACACCTGTATTATTTTTGGTTCATAAAGGAGTATTCCTAGCAGTGGTTAAATGGATTCAAGAGATAGAGATCAGATCTGTCAGTTACTATGCAATAAAGTGAGTTGATCTGTTGCACTAGGGCTCGTTTACTTCCTGAATTAAAACATTAACCTTAGAGAAAAGCCAAGCAAAATGATTACAATATGCAAGCTTTCGAGGCAACTCAGGCCCCTTCTTCAGGCAAGACGTAATTACATCAGGCAAAGATCTACATCTTGACTGAAGAAGGGGCCTGAGTTGCCTCAAAAGCTTGCATATTGTAATCTTTTTAGTTAGCCAATAAAAGGTGTCATTTTGCTTGGCTTTTCTCTACATTCATAATGGCTAACACGGTACAACACCCTAGTACTAACATTAACCTTAGTAATCTGAAGTTTCAGCTTAATAAACACATAGAGCAAAAAACTAAATTTTATTTGCCTTTGCTATTACATCAAACTGATATTCTTTAAGGAAGTCAAGTAATTTATACAGTATTTACTTAATTTACTATTAAAGAAAAGGCATTAAAATCTAAATTATATTCATTACAACCAAATAAAACCGTGTGGCACATTGGTTTAACTGTATAATCCAAGGTCTGAAAGGGAACATGTACATTCAAAGGTCATCAACAACTATTCTTTCCCTCCAACACTACAGATTCACACCCTCTAATTTACCACAAAATAAATGTCTAGTTTAATACCTAGTCGAACACATTTACATCTGTGGCGTCCATTTGACACCTTGCACATGCAATACTAGAACATCTAGCTAATTTTACACAGTACTGGTATAACTGTTATTGGCACCCTTTCATTTTTTGCATAACTTGTAGAATATCTTCAGAAATAAATGTAAATGTACCAAATTTGTATCATCAGAATATTTTAATTGGATATCCAGAGTACATTAACCAAAAAACATTATTGTTCAACTTACATGTAGTAATTTATCTTACTCCTTTGCAATTTGTTCAAGCTCTTTACAGAATTCCATTCCCCAATGGTAGATTTCAGCTCTTTCCACAGATTTTTTTTTTCCCCCAGTTACTCTCTGGCAAAAATCATTTGTTCCTTTTGATGTCTTTTCTTCAGCAGTGGGGTTCTCTTTGGCTTTTGCCCTTAAAGCCCTTCTTTGTTTATTGTTTGCCATATGGTACATGTCAAAACCATGACTCCAGATTGTCCTAGCTCAGCCTTTCGGTCTTTGGATGTCTTACATGGTGTTTTTTCCCCCTATAGTTCACACCAACTCCCGAAGATTTCTCTTATCAATTTTTCTCTTTCCTCCACAACCAGGGAGGTTTTTGACAGTTCCATGCTTCACAAACTTAATTAACGTTGCACACTGTTGAAAAAGGGCTACCAAGATCTTTGAAAATGGCGGGATACCTTTTAGCAGGCCTATGTTTGATGATAATAGCATTTCTGATATTTTCCGAGAGCTCCCTTATCTTCACCATTGTGAAAAAAGGAACAAGGAATAACATGAGGCTTCTTAAAGCAGTGAAGTCATCATTCATTGGCTAATTCTAGTCATGTGGGCAGTGACAATTTATTGTAGGTGAGACTTATTTCCATTTTCTTCCAGATAAATCGTATGTAATTTTATATTTATTTAGAGGGGGCCAATACTAGTGTCATGGCAATTTTTCAGTTATAGTTTTTTTTTCTTCCTATCGTTTATTAGAATTGTTGTTTCATCATTTGCTGTTTTGTACAACACATGAGTGTCTATAGACCATAACTGTTTCACTAGATTTCATTTTTTCCCGTTGTACTTAAATTTCATGGTTGCCAATAATGGTGGCCAGGACTACAGTATGATCACCTATTTTACTATGGAACATTTTTCCACTTTTTTCTGCTTGTGTTGTTATCAACAAACCAATACCCTTCTATGTAATGAGAAACTGTAGTCATCTCCATTTCAAATGTATGCTGCTTTGCAGAGCCTCTCTTTGAATTCAATAAGACAGCATGTTATTCTCCAAATACTAAAATCCTGACAATTCAGATTTATGCAGTAACAATTCTTGCAATCTCAATAAACCCAAGCTAATACAGTGAAATGAGTGCATAATTCATGCTGTGTTTCTCGTTTTTTCTGCCATGCACTGCAAGGCTAGTGCAAGTTTGCATAAAAATTGATGACTGATCAAAAATGTCAAAGAGTTGCTTTTCTATGTGCTGTGACAAGCTAAAACAGAATGTCACTGTGTGTCTCTCTCCTCTGTGTAATTTGTGCCACCACTAGTGTTTGAGTGCACCGAAAATAGCATAAAAATTTATAATGCCTTATTCATTGTTGTACAGGAAAATTTTTCAATGTATTACTAAAATGACAGTGAAACATTATCTTTTATTTGAGTTATCAATTTTGTACTATATAAATAAACAAATATAAGTTAAAGCAAATCTAAATATAACAATGAAAACATCAATTCAAAATAAAGCACCCCATGGTACCCACCCCACAGCCCTAAGTAACACTAGTTAATCAAGAAGGAGAGAACGCACAGCTGCACAATGTAAAAAAACTATGTGGTTGTTAAGTAAAACACCCATTCAGGTGAATTTGAACAAGTTGTACATATGACTGCCACTTAGAAATATTTGAGCCAGTCGCAACAATAATTCTAGAAGCAGACAGCTCAAGAAACCTAAAAAAATGGATATTTATCAGCAAAAGGATAGACAGACAGGAGACTTCCAATTTAAATCTAGGTCTGACTTTTCTGTGATTTGCAGAATAATTTCTGCTAAAAAAGAGGAAAGGGTAAGAAAGAAGATAATTTGTTACAGTGATGTAGTATAAAGAGGATAAGATGGCGATCCCTAGAAACTTGATGCTTTTTGCAGGCAGAATAGCCAGTAAGGAAAAAAATCCAACATTGGAAGGTTTGAGAGGAATTAAAGTAGACTTAGACCAATTAATTTTATACTCAGAGCTTCAAAAGAACTAAACAATCTGATGACATGTGGAAGACTTGTGTGGTATTTCTAAGAAACAGCAAAATGGCATAATCTGAGCATAGAGAGAGATTTTGTGTTTGGTATCATGTACAGTGATGGGAGAAATGAACTCTGAATTACGAACAGCAACCATCTGGAGCTCAAGAGACAAATTAAACAAGAGGAGGGAAAGTGGACAGCTCTGTCTGGTACCTTTAAAAATCTGTACGATTCATGATATTATCAAATTAGTGAAAATAACTGTGAATGGCAAAAAATAAAGTGCTCTGATCATATTAGTAAGTGTCAGAATCAATCTGATGCAAAACTTGCCATAGAAACCTCCAGTTCATGCGATCAAACACCTTTTGGACATCGGGAGAAAGCAGAGAAGGAGTGTGTTGAAGATTAGAAGTAGCATCAATAATGTGCAGGAGACATCTTACATTATCTGCCCTTAATGAGAACAAATGAAGCCTTTCTGATCTGGGTAAACCTGTCCAATTTTCCCCACCTTCTATTCCACAAGAATTACTGGTCAGTCTTGAAGACTCAGATATGATCTCTACAATTTATAAAAATATTTTAAAGTCTCTTCCTTTCAAAGACCCCAGAGTACATTAGGGAAAGGATCTGTCACTCAATATTTCAGAAAAGGAGTCAAAGGCAGCCACGCACAGAATACACTCGAGGTGTAAAAGCATTCTGTCATTCAACTTAAATATTTTTTTATCAAGCGTGTTTATCTCATAAAATTGTCCAAAATGTTTCCAGGGCAAGATTCAACCTGTGAACGTTGCAATCTAGCTCCAGCCTCATGAGGTCACATTTTTTTTTTTTGTTCTTTATTTTGCCTTATACAATTTCTTGTATTAGGAATTTGTTAGTTTTCGCATATCCCTTGGGGTCATAGCGCAGGGTCAGCCATTGTACAGTGCCCCTGGAGCAATTACAGGTTAAGGGTCTTGCTCAAGGGCCTAGCAGAGTAGGATCTCCTCTGGCAGTGATGGGGATTCGAACCAACAACCTTCTGGATACCAGCACAATTTGGTGCACACCCAAGACAACATTTTGGAGAAAAATCTTTGCATGCCTATCAGACAGCCTTGGTGTCATAATCACTCCTAACCCTCTGTTTGGTGTACTCCCAGACAGCCTTAAAGTGCAAAAAGATAAACAAACTGTAGTTTCCTTTACTGCACTACTAGCACGTAGACATATCTTGCTCAACTGAAAGAATCCCATCCCACCACTCTTAGGTCAGTGGGTAACCAATGTCCTATACTACTTGATATTGGAAAAAATCAAATTCTCACTTAGAGGATCTGTTCAAAACTTTTATAGAATATGGCAGGATCTAATCAATAACATTTCAGAATAAGTTTCCATTTCGAGGAAAAGGATATTCTTCTTTTCTTGCTCCTTTTATAGAGTAGCTTTGGATGCTGGCTCCTCTTTCTTTCTCTTGGGTGGGGGTCGAATTTTGCTTTGATTTGTTAAATTTGACTTGACTGTATGGAATGCTATTTGTATCTAATTAAAATCATTAAAAATATGAAAAAGAAACTGTAAATTTTGCCCTCTAAAATATAATTGAGTATGGGTCTGTCCTCAAATTTGAAATTTAAAGTTCAGGGAACAATTACATGAGGCTGGCACCCTCAAGAACAGCAAGATGAAATTCCAGGGGCCTTATGTATAATGCAGCGCATAGAATTCACACTAGAACATGGTGTACGGACAAAAGTGGAAATGTGCGTATACAGAAAAAAATTCAGATACACAAAACCATGCGTAAGCCAACTTCCACGCACTTTAGCTCCATAAATCCCGGTCAGCCTGAAAAGCAACGCATGTGCAAATGCCTGTCACTCCACCCTGACTCTTCCCAGAATCCCTCACCCCTTTGAATAAGCAAATTAATATAAATAGCCCATTATGTTCAGTGTTTTATGAAAGGACAATGGCAAAAGCACAAAAAAAAAAATTTCAGCAAATCTGAAGTGGTGGCAAGGAAAATCATACTGTTTGTTGGCTTAAGGAGGGTTAAAAGCAACAAAAGGAAAAGGAAAATGATGGAGAGAAAGTTGCATAGTGCCCAAAATACAAAGTCGAGGTGAAAAGGCGAGTCATAGTAAACCATCAGAGTGTCATATGGAACAACAACAACAACATTTATTTATATAGCATGTTTTCATACAAATGATGTACAGTAATCCCTCCTCCATCGCGGGGGTTGCGTTCCAGAGCCACCCGCGAAATAAGAAAATCCGCGAAGTAGAAACCATATGTTTATATGGTTATTTTTATATTGTCATGCTTGGGTCACAGATTTGCGCAGAAACACAGGAGGTTGTAGAGAGACAGGAATGTTATTCAAACACTGCAAACAAACATTTGTCTCTTTTTCAAAAGTTTAAACTGTGCTCCATGACAAGACAGAGATGACAGTTCCGTCTCACAATTAAAAGAATGCAAACATATCTTCCTCTTCAAAGGAGTGCGTGTCAGGAGCACAGAATGTCACATAGATAAAGAAAACAATCTCTAGCAAACAAATCAATAGGGCTGTTTGGCTTTTAAGTATGCGAAGCACCGCGGCACAAAGCTGTTGAAGGCGGCAGCTCACACCCCCTCCGTCAGGAGCAGGGAGAGAGAGAGAGAGAGAGAGAGATAGAGAGAGACAGAGTTTGTTTTTCAGTCAAAAATCAATACGTGCCCTTCGAGCTTTTAAGTATGCGAAGCACCGTGCAGCATGTCATTTCAGGAAGCAGCTGCACAAAAGATAGCAACGTGAAGATAATCTTTCAGCATTTTTAGACCAGCGTCCGTATCGTCTAGGTGTGCGAACAGCCCCCCTACTCAATCCCCCTACGTCAGGATCAGAGAAAGTCAGCGCAAGAGAGACAGAGAAAAGTAAGTTGGGTAGCTTCTCAGCCATCTGCCAATAGCGTCCCTTGTATGAAATCAACTGGGCAAACCAACTGAGGAAGCATGTACCAGAAATTAAAAGACCCATTGTCCGCAGAAATCCGCGAACCAGCAAAAAATCCTCGATATATATTTAAATATGCTTACATATCAAATCCGCGATGGAGTGAAGCCGCGAAAGGCGAAGCGCGATATAGCGAGGGATCACTGTAGTTCAAAGTGCTTTACAAGATGAAGAAAGAAAAAATAAAAATATAAAAAGATTAGGCAGTACTAACTAACAAAAAATTAAGTAAGGTTTGATGGCAGTAGGACAGGGGGAAAAAAAACTCAAGGGGCTGGAGGAAAAAAAAAAAACAAAATCTGCAGGGGTTCCGAGGCCCTCCGAAGCAGGGCCCTCCTCACTCACGTGGCATTTTGCTTGAACATTCCGGTTGATTTGCAACTTCTCTCATCGCACTAAGAATCACAGTTCGCTTGCAGGAGCGATATATTCATGCTAATCCTAGAAAGAGGCTATGGGCAGAGGGGAGGGGGAAGCAGGACGTCAGGAGTGGAAAGCCAGGCAGGGCCCTCCTCACTGTCCTTTTTCACTAATATATAGTGTGGCACCCGGCTGGGGTTCATGCCTGGCCGGGATGCCCAGGAGGACCGGAGGAGGGCTTGTGCCTCCTCCAGAACACGAGGTGGCATCCGCCCTGGTTGCCTTGGGGGCCACGGGTACAGAGCATGGAAGCTCTACTCTGTAGGGGCCCGTGGTCACCACCAGGGGACGTCCTGATGCCTTGGGAGCCCTGGACCTCAGCACTTCCGCCACACCCGGAAGTGCTGGGGGGGAAGAGGATTGGGGACACCCGGAGGACTTCCGGATACACTGCCAGAGTTTCTGCCACACAGGGGTGTGGCTACAGAAGCTCCTCAGGATGCACCGGGGTGTATAAAAGGGGCCGCCTCCCTCCAGTCAATGGCAAGAGTCAGGAGGAGTAGGACGAAGCTCGGAGGAGAGGAGTGGAGGTGGACCTGAGAGACTGAAGGCATTGTGTTGTGTGGCCAAGGACTGAAGGGGAGATTGGTGCAGTGGCACTGGGTTGTGCTCACGATAAGTGTAAATAGTAGTGTATAATAAACGTGTGGTGGACTTTAAAATGCTCTCCGTCTGTCTGTGTCCGGATCATATTCCACAATGGCGCCCAACGTGGGGCCCTCCGTCTGTTCCAAGACGGGGACGCCAAAACAAATATTTTGTGGACGGCCCGGAGCAGCAGCGGAACCCACACACGCGCGGCTCCTGCATGCACAACTCCGCGGGAGCGATTCTCCCCAGGGACTGCCACTGGTCCGCAGAAAGGCTCTGATCCCCGGGTGCGGAGGAGCGATAGCGGGCATTGCTGGAGTGCACCGAGCTCTGACCGACGCGCTGTCGGAAGCGGCGGCCAGGACGGCATCGCGGATAGGAAGACCCCATTACAACGGTTACGGCTGAGTGACAGGAGCCGGGAGGTAAGTGCCCTGCCTAACGGTGATCGGCCCTGCGGGGTCGGACTCACCTCGTCTGTTGCAGGCAGGGACTGCCCGGTTCCGCGTCCATGGCAGAGGCGTGCCGGTCCACGGGCCATCAGCAGTGCGAAGGCGGCAGTCAGGACAGCTGATGGAAAAATAGTACTGCAACTCCAAGAGCCAGAATGCCAACGCACCAGGCGGAGAAGAGTCAAAATGGCAGCGGACCAGAAGTCCCTCCCCAGGACCAGCTAGGGATTGGGTGGTGTGTCTTGCGTGTCTGCCGATGATTCGATGGAGGCGGGCCCAAGGAATGTCCATCCCGGGCCGAGGAAGGACCCGACGGGGCCTGTGGAAAGGTCCTTCAGAGAGCAGCCGGCAGATATGCCTGGCGAAAAGGTAAGGCAACCGCCGACTGACAATCTGTGCTTGCTAGTGGCTCTGCGTGAGTTGGAGGAATGCCTCCAGCCCACTGAGTCGCTTTTCCAGGTGGTGCGCATCCTCCGTAGAGAATTGAAGTAGCTGGAGGTGAAGGCGGCCGCATCCGTGATGACGCTGCAACAGTGGGCGGATTGGTGCAGCGCTGGAGTCTTCAGCCAGAGGGACGCGGCGGGGAAGGTAAGTGAGACCATCCCCGTAAAGGAAAAGGGAGATTCCACCGCAGGGGCCCGTGTCATTTGTGATCAGAACCATGTCGGTGGGTCTCCAACAGCGGATGCGGCGATGCAGGCTGTTCGCGAGGCGAGGGGAGCAACAGCGAGAGGGCAGACAGGACAGGGGCTGATGAGTGCCCTGGGTCCTAGAGCCCGAAGCCCCGAGCCTGCAACAGTCTCCCATCGGTCTTGGTGGATGCAGACGGGAACGGGTCTGTGCGTTTTTCATGTGCAGACTCAAACCGCCATGGTGTCCAAGAGTGAGAGGAGGAATCGAAGAGAGAATGCCGGTTCCTCCGATAGGATGGGGCGTGCAGCTGGGTGCGCACGTCCAGAGAAGGGCCACTCCTCAAAGTCAGCAGAGATGGCAGGAATGCAGGCAGTCCTGTCAGTGTCGTCACCTGGAGGGACCAAACAGGCAAGTTCCGGGGTCCTCGTCAAAGGGGGGGGGGGGCACTGCCAGTAGGACCTGCTTCGTGGGAAGCCGTCCCTCATCAGACAGACCGTCTGCAGGACGACACTTCGCTGGCAATGGGGCAGCCCCACAACCGGCGGAGGCTACAAAGGCGCGAGCAGCGCAGAACAAAGGGGCGCAAAGACCTCGGAGGGGGTGCCAAAAAAAACGAGTTCCAGGGTGCCGGATTGGACCCTGGACAAATAGTAGGACCCACTTCGGGGTTGAACCGCCCTAACGGGGTGTGTCGCTCGGACCAACGGGTCTTCACTGGCGATGGGGCACTGTGGCACCCAGCTGGGCTTCATGCCCGGCCGGGATGCCCAGGAGGACCGGAGGAGGGCTTGTGCCTCCTCCAGAACATGAGGGGGCGTCCGCGCTGGTTGCCACGGGTACAGAGCATGGAAGCTCTACCCTGTAGGGGCCCGTGGTCACCGCTAGGGGACGACCTGATGCCTTGGGAGCCCTGGAGCTCAGCACTTCCGCCACACCCGGAAGTGCTGGGGGGGGGGGGCAAAGAGGATTGGGGACACCCGGGGGACTTCCGGATACACTGCCAGAGCTTCCGCCACACAGGGGTGTAGCTACAGAAGCTCCTCAGGATGCACCTGGAGTCCATCCGGGGTGTATAAAAGGGGCCGCCTCCCTCCAGTCAATGGCAAGAGTCGGGAGGAGTAGGATGAAACTCAGAGAAGAGGAGTGGAGGTGGACCTGAGAGACTGAAGGCATTGTGTTGTGTGGCCAAGGACTGAAGGGGAGATTGGTGCCGAGGCACTGGGTTGTGCTCACGATAAGTGTAAATAGTAGTGTATAATAAACGTGTAGTGGACTTTAAAATGCTCTCCGTCTGTCTGTGTCCGGGTCATATTCCACAATAGGCAGAGCCGCTAGGGATCCTTGCCAAGTCCACAAACCAACAGAATGATTTCCCATTGTGATTGGCCAAATTATATCACGTGTCACCACCACGGCTTTCTTATGTGAAGAAGTTGAAAAGTAGCATGGCAGATGAAGAGCGTGTGCCAAAGAAAGACTCGACGTCAGTGATGTGTCAGTGGTTCGGCTATGCAGTCTGATACTGCACAAAGCAATGTTATATGTAAAATTTGTTGGACAAAAGTCGGCACTTTGGGAGGCAATACAACAAATCTATTTAATCATCTTAAACAGAGACACCTGAAGGATCATGCAGAGACTGTTTCAGTCCAGTCAGTATAATCCCACTCATCTGTATCTTGCATGGTCACGAAGCATAAACAGTTGTCAATATGCCATTGACCGACACATTAGAGCAGTTGAAAAAATATGATAAAAGCAGCAAACAATGAAAAGAGGTGACTGAGGCACTCACATTCTACCTACCTAAGGATATGGTACCATTCAAAGCTGTAGACAACGTGGGTTTTAGATGCGCAATATGATCTTCCAAGTTGCAAATATTTTTCTGATACGGCCATTATGCATTTATATAAACAACTGCTGACAGAGGGTTGTAAAGCAATTAAAGAACAGCACATTTTTTGCAACAACAAGTGATTTATAGTCCAGTCGAACATCTGAGCCGTACCCGAGTCTGACCATCCATTTTATTGATGACTGGAAGCAAAAAAGTGCAGGTCTTCAAACTAATTACTGCCCGAAGACCACACTGGGGAGCTAATTACTCATGATCTGAAGGAAGCTCTAGAGCCTTGAAGTCTAAGTGAAGACCAAATGGCCAGCATGACCAAAGGCAGTGGTGCAAATATGGTGAAAGGCGTGAGGCTCAACAACTGGAATTGCCTGCCATGTTTTGGGCACAGTTTGCATCGAGCCATAGATTAGTAACACAGAATAGGCTATATGAAATGCTTCTAAAATAGTTATATCTGTATAGCTAGATCATTTTTTCTGCCTTGTAAGACCACTTTCATTATTTTGAATGGCACAATTGAGATTTTAAATTACAGTCGACCCTTGATATACGACCGGCCTGACATGCGAACAACTTGATTTACGACCAAAATTTTTATTTTGATTTACGACCAACATCTTGCGTTACGACCTGAATGCGGTCACGTGTATCCGCTTGCGCGATTGTAAACAAACAGCCGAGAGCGTTAGTAAGTGTCAGTCGGAGCCCAGATACATGTGTTTGTGGACGTAATTTCGGTCAGTGCAGTTATTAATCTATGTACAGGTAAAATTCCGTTACAACGAAATTTTCATTACAGTGAAGTGTTTTTATGGTCCGACAGCTTCCCCATATGATGCGAGTCTATAGAAATCTCGTTACTACAAAGTACATTCAGCAGATACTTTCATTACAACGAAGTGCCCTAAAGACCTTGAAATGCTTGAATGAATCATTCACAGAGCAGTTAATTCTGTACCACAGCTCAATTGTGCACAACAACCCCCCAAAACAGAAACACTGTAATTTTTTTTCTTTCTTCTGACTTTCCTCGTAGTTTTTTTTGCCTTTTTTTTATTTCCTGCGGATTTCAGTCTTACTTTTTACTTATTGTTCGTCAACATTTGAAAAACATCCATTGGAATTTAACTCATTGTCACCCTCCTATAGAAACGGCAGACACAAAAAAACGATAACAGTTCATATTAGAAAAAAAACTACATTTTTTGCATCTCTCGATTGCGGCAAAAAGAAAAAAAGACGTTGCCAGTGAATTCGGAATTTCGCTATCAACGCTGTCAACTTTCTTGAAAGACCGAGCAAAAAAAGAAGAAAAATCTTGGCTTGCAAAACGTATGTGAACTGCTGCATTTGAAGACGTCGAAAAAGCAGTTTTTATGTGGTTCAGTGATGCGCGTTCAAGAAACATTCCTATTAATGCGGCACTCATTCAAGGTAAATGTGAGGTTTGTAAACTCTCTTGGGACCTCCCCCAACTAGACGACACGCCGAAAAGCGCCCCGAAATCCAAACTCCGAGTCTATGGAAGACTGTTTATCTGTTTCTGGGGCAACAGCCGGCTTAAAGCTGTGCTGAGTCTCTCAGCCAAAGCAAACAGAAAAGATATCGATGGGTGATATGCAAGGAACATTGTAAATGCAGGTAACAAGTAACTTGATCACTGATCTGCTGTGTCTGTGTATAGCAGAGTGGCAGATCATGCTGCAATAAATAAGTGTGCCGTTCCTGTTTCAAGCTGAATAAAGCTGGTTTTGCTAAAGTACTGAGACTCAACCTCGTGTTTTGGGGAGCAAGACAGGGACTTATAGCGCGACCCCGATCTTTTATCATTTGCTTCTGTGTCGCTTCACTGCAGCGCTATGAGTCTGTTGTTACCCTGCCCAGCAACAGACAAACAAGCTTCCACAGAAGCTTCCAATCGCGCTTCAGGATGCAATTCAGCGTGTCGTTCCCATTGAGTGGGGGGGGTCTCAAAAGAGTTCAGAAACCTCACAATATGAAGGAAAAAAAAGGATGATACAGCTTCTGATTGATAACTGTGCTGCCCACAACATGCTTCCACATTTAAATAAAGTTCCAGTTGAATTCCTCCCACCCAAGTGCATGGTAGCGCTTCAGCCATTGGACTTGGGCATCATTCGGACCTTGAAAGTGTTATCGCAAGGAAATGCTGAGAAAAATTCTCGTCAGAATAACTTGTAGGCAGGAGGAGATTAAAATTAACACAAAAGAAGCTAGAAAAAAAAAAAAAGAAAACCTTCCGTTTCATTTTCCTCCCCCTCCCTTCCTGCAGCCCAAAGATGTCAAATTAAATGGTGAGTACAGTATGAAATTGTTGTTTCTGGTAGGCTACGCACTTTTTATAATTTTTTGGTTAGTACATTAGAAAAATTATTGGTGTTTTGGTAAATTATGCACATTATACAACCCTTTTTTATTATGAAAAGGTTAAGTAAGTGTTGCAGTGGGAGGTTCGGAACGCATTATGGGTATTTCCATTATTTCTTACGGGAAAAATAGTCTTGATTTACAACCAACTTGAGTTACAGCCAGCCCTCGCGAACGAATTAAGTTCGTAAGTCAAGGGTCCACTGTATAGCAAAATATTGATTAAATTGCTCAAAAGATAAAACAGGTCTGTTTATTTTTTTTCATAAATTCAGTTAGTCTAAACTTAAATTAAGTACCTGTGCAGGTTTTCCCCCATTCATAGAAAAAAGTACAATGGATCCACTGATTAGGCATGCAACATAACTATGCAAAAAGTTATTAGTGCTTTCTCCTTTAGTTGGAAAAAGCAGAGAGCCAACAAAGACACAAGTGAAGCTGAATCTGCCTCAGCAGAAGCTAATAACAGAGTCTCCAACACGATGGGGGTCCAGACTCAAGATGATGGAAAGAATCCTTGAACAGGAAGCAGCCATTACACAGGTTTTAAAAGCAGACAGAAAAGCAAGGCACCTCATGTCAACTTGACAAGATATTGACATTTTGGAGTCAGTGAAGAAGGCCCTGAGTCCATTCAAAGATGCACTGTCAGGTGAGAAATATGTTAGTGTGTCTTACATAAAGCCCGTCTTGAATCTTCTGAAACTGAAATACCTTGAATGTGGATGCTGAAGATACTGACTTAACAAAGATGATAAAGGAAACCATCACACAGTTTCTCAATGAAAAATATGGCAACCCAACAACAGATGACATCCTAGACATGGTGTCTCTTCTTAACCCAAGGTTTAAACTGCATTACATAGATGAAAGAAAAAAAAAAGGATTAAATCTTGAGCTGTTTCTGAGATGGAAGTCCTTGTGTCGGCATCCATAGCAATATCCCATCCAACAGTGCCTGCTGCTGCACAAGGAGCAGAAAATGAAGAACCAGACAAAAAAAGAAGAAAATTTTGGTTAGCTTTCTCAAAGTAACCAGTTTCTCATCCACTGGCCTACTGGACATTTGATTCTTCACCTGTTTCTACCTTTCTACCTCTAATTTTAGCTGTTCGTTATTCTGTTTTGGTTTATTATGTTAATTTTATTACCTAGAATGATTGTGAAACAGTCTTCTTGCACTTATATTTACATTTAAATACATTTAAAAAAAAATCTGTTTTATGGTTATGTGGCTGTTGATCCCATTTTGAAAGGAAACTGTAAAACATTTTTTAATGATGTGTGACACTGCCAGAATTTTAAAAGTGCACTTTGTTTATATTGGTTATATTTATGTTATCTGTTAGCTACTGATTAGTTTTTTAAAGAATGTTCATGTTTGAAAGTGTCAGAATTTGAAAATTGCCATTGTTTACATTTTATTATTTCTAGAATTATTTTCTTACGTAATCTATTCACAATTGAATTCGACTTTGTTAGATATTTAAAATAAAAGTGTAACTTAGGTCTTAATGAGTTGGAGTCCGGATATTCTCTTAAGTGTATACCACATTGAAAAGATAGATGCCAATTCAGATTGTGAATCGTGATTTTAGATTAAAAGAATCGTGATATGATTTTTTGGAAAGATCACTCACCCCTAGGTGGCGCAGATCGCCACCAGAGAAAACCGGAAAAAGAACAGCAGAGAAAGTAGGGGGTAGTACGGAAGCATATTAGGGCACAGAGAAAAGGGACAAAATGAAGAAAAAAAAAAAAGGTCAAAATGTAGAGTTTAATCTTGAAATGTCCACTTTAATCTTGTGGTTATTTTGTCATTAAAGTAGAACATTGCAAACTTCACCTTAAAATCGATGTTTCATTTACTAGAGTTTCTCAAATCCCATCGTAACTAAAGTAGCATGTGTTCCCCAACCCAGTCATTAATCACTACGTGCTTCTTAAATGGGATTTCTCTTTCCTTGACAAGAGTGCGCAGGCAATGATCGCCACACAGAATACATTACAATCATGCTATCAGAACATTTTAGAATAGTAAGATGTATAATTGATATCATTTTCATGATGAAATGCATCAAAGCATATATTAAACATGTGGGGGCACGGTGCTGCAGCAGTAGCGATGAGCTGGCGCACCATCTAGATGCTTGCTGGGATACACACCACCCTGAATGGAATAATTTAATGGAGCAGCACTGTATCTGTCAAACAAACCAACCCCAATTCCTGTCCTGTTCACCCAATGAGCTCTGTAATAAATGTAAAGCCAGCTTAGAATGCCGATTCTTCAAAACTTTCATGGAACTTTGAAAAATCTTCATTATACATGTTTAATTATTCCATCCATCCAGGGTCACGCCAGTCCCATCAAGCATCAAGGGCAAGGCAGGAACAAGTTCAGATAGACTGCGTCATGGCTGAGAGGAATCCATGCAGATGCTGGTGGGTTTCTTTAGGTAGCATTTGCTATAAATATCCTCCAGGGCTGGAAGCTGTGCTCTCGACACAACCTGCCGTAAGCTTTCCAATCAGCTGCTGTGCAGCTAGGATACCAGACACACATACTTCTTTTTCCTTCGGCTGCTCCCGTTTGGGGTTGCCACAGCAGATCATCTTCTTCCATATCTTTCTGTCCTCTGCATCTTGCTCTGTTACACCCATCACCTGCATGTCCTCTCTCACCACATCCATATACCTTCACTTAGGCCTTCCTCTTTCCTCTTCCCTGGCAGCTCTATCCTTACCAACCTTCTCCCAATATACTCAGCATCTCTCCTCTGCAAATGTCCAAACTAACGCAATCTCTCCTCTCTGACTTTGTCTTCCAATCGTCCGACTTGAGCTGACCCTCTAATGTACTCATTTCTAATCCTATCCATCCTCGTCACACCCAGTGCAAATCTTAGCATCTTTAACTCTGCTACCTCCAGCTTTGTCTCCTGCTTTCTGGTCAGTGCCACCGTCTCCAACCCATATAACATAGCTGCTCTCACTACCATCCTGTAGACCTTCTCTTTCACTCTTGCTGATACCCGTCTGTCACAAATCACTCCTGACACTCTTCTCCACACATTCTACCCTGCCTGCACTCTCTTTTTCACCTCTCTTCCACAATCCCCATTAGTTAATCCCCTGTAGTTACTGCAGTCCTGCGCATCTCTCCCTTGATACCAGACACACATACAGTGGGTTGAAATACTCGAAGTGTTGCACTGAAAGTAACAATTCTAAGGCAGCTATGGTATTTGGAATAGTTTATTCATTATATTGCACCATTACATTGTTACAGAATAATTACAATCAAGTGAATTAAATTTGTAAATGATATGAAGTTAATTTCAATATATTTGATAACTGCCACGTCACTCATACAAATCTGAAAAAAGGGAGACCACACAGAAACAGTGACCCTGGGTGCCGCCTTTTTGCAAAACCGAGCAAACGTGTACGCAAGGTGGGGAGCTGCCGTCAGAATGTGCATGGCTGTATGGCGAGTTTAGTTTTACACATCGCAATGTGAGCATGGAAATGGGCATATGCAACATTTTTGTGCACATACACAGTTTATACATGAGGCCCCAGGTCTGTAATCTACTGTCTGCTAGACAGTGCTATATCAGAAGCACAGCTAATGGAAAAATCACAAATTATCCCTTCGATTGCCAACCAGAAGAAAGCAGGGTCATCCACAGAGCCAAAACTAATTGCAATAAACTATTCCAGAACAGAAGATAACTTCTGGCAAAATATCAGATCTTGAAGCAGTGGTGAGTTAAACCATAGGTGAGCTGCATAGAATGGTAAAGAGGAGTAGTAAAGTGTTGACAACACAAATTTGAAGTATGACCACAAGGCAGTGTAACTGAGCCTCAAACCTCAGACACAAAAGTACTCAACACAGTCTTGGGTTCAAATAAAGTATTTTATTACAAATAAAATCACCAAAATGTACAGATATACCAACCATATTTACAAGCAAAGTGTCTCCTTCTCTCCTTCCACTTTTGTTGTTGAGTGTCGCCCGCTGTCTCCTTACTCTGACTCCTTCAGGTGAGGTGGCATGCTCCTTCTAAGCTGGACCTGGGAATGCTTCTGGCCACACTATGTCCTCTTTGGAAGTACTTCCCGGTCATACAAAAAACAAGGAGCACCCTCTACCGGCACTCAGGGACAACTAGAGGGGCGGCACTTCCAGACTCCACTTTTCATGTAAACCTGCAGATGTCCAAACTGGGATGCCTAAGGAGGACCACTGCCTCCTGTTGTAGAGGGGATGGAACTGCTTCTGGCCTCTGGCTTTCACTGGTCCATCCATTATATGCCCCCCACAGAAGTTGTTCCCTTGTCCAGACAGCGTGCGCATCTGTCCTCCATGGTACTTACATGACTCCCCCATCAGGTGAGTCTCACAGGGATCAGTAGCCAGTCCTGTGAGGGGGTAAGTCCAATGCAGAGCTCTTTTCAATGCTCATCCTCTGCTGGGAGAGAAAAAAAAGCAGTTAATTGGGGCAGTCCCTTGTGGAAATTTGCCCCAGTCTTGGGTTTGTGGCCACTGCTGCTCAACTCCTGGAACCCAAGTGAAGTCGGGGCTGCCGTATAGGACAATGCCTTCACTGATGTCCTAGTTCCTGGCACTCAAAACACCACCCTCTGCTTCACAGGAAGTTGTTAGGCTTCCTTTTGAAACTGACAGAAACTTTAAACAAGTTTCCTTATTTAATACCTTAAACTGTCCACCTTGCCTTGGTTCACCCTGATCAGACATGATTGAGGTAGGTGGGAACCACTGGCCACATAATCTTGGCAGGGCTTCCGGATTGAATGCCTCTTCACTGTTGGGCAAGCCTTTATCCTAAGATAGACCCCCACCTTTGTTTCTTGGTATCCTCTATGGATTAAAGAAGGGCCCTTAGCCATCTTTGCAGCTTTAATCAGATCAACTATGCTTTACACCGACATTATTTTTTTTTTGTAGAAGGAAGAGCTATTTGGGCCTCCACACTAACAGAAGTGATCCATCTGCTCTTAAGTGTTTGAATGGCAATCTCATTGACTTGAGATTTTTTTCTCATAGTTATTGGAGCAAGCACTATTCAGTTGCCTTCACCTGGATCCAAGACTTGAGGTTCAGATATAGCCAATTAATTTAATATATATGACATATTAGAATGAGTGCTATTTGATTCCATTCAATGTTATCAGGATCCGTTTCACACTGTGTTCTCTTGTGATGTACTATGTAATGAGTGCCACTCGGAGGGAGTGGCATATCACACCTGCACCCAATCAAGTGAATATATTAGGAGCTTGCACGGCAGAGAAAAGAGAACCAAAACAAAAGTAAAGAAAGGAAAACAGAGAACAAAAAGATCAGAAAGAAACAGAAGAATGGATGTTAAAGAAATGCAGAAGGAAAAGAAAAAAGGGCAAGAGGCAAGATCGAGAGAGAGAGCCCTTGTTTAAAGATGGATGAAGGTAGGTGGTCAGGGATGAGCCTCAGGGCAAGAAGCCTCACACTGAAGAAGGGCATTCCTACGGAGCATGCCAGGTAGCAGGAGCAGCCTGCTATGCGGTATCTCGCAAGGTTGCCAAGGGACTGTTGATTGACTGTATCAGTCAGTTGGGCATCTCATCTGCTGATCTCATGTGGGGTAATTTTTCAGGAAGATTATTGGATCTATTAATTTACTTGGATTTTTTAAACTCCACATTTTCACAGCTTTTATGGATTATTTATTTACTGAAGAACATTCTGAATCACTGCACTATTTATTTGAACACTGGAAATATTGGAGCCCAAAAGCCAGAAATGTGGGCAACGTTGATAAAGTTAACAAAGAAACAAGTACTAGTGCGGCCAAAGCTGTCGATGACCTAACTAGCCTGTTTCAGGTCATCTAAAATTACACTACCAAAAGCTTCAGAAAGCATAAACAGCACTGGATATGAAAGAAATGCAAGCCTGCAGCACAAGCACCTAATATGGCAGGTTGTATAGCCTTTCTGGCAGCTGCAGAATTTGGATTAAAGTTTGGAAAGAAATAGATGTGCTGACTCCCAGAAAAAAAGAAAAGATTAGGAATTTTCTTTGCCTCTTTCAAAACAGTCTGGTGGTGATTGTACTCTAGGAATTGACTACCAATGGCTTTGGGGAAGAAAATTCTTGACATTGAGAGTAAAAAGGGGGCATCTTTCAACAGACGGATTGAACCCATGTAATGAAGGGAATATCGTTGACCACAGCCTTTCCATGCTTTTTCAAAAACTTCCAATATACTGCTACACTCCAAATTTTCTTTCATCCTGATAACAGCAACTATCATAGTAATGTGTGTATCTTCCAGTTCTATTAGCTTTGTGTTTAGTTGCAACAAGGCAAATTGCAAAACTCTGCCTGCATGCACTGTTTCTGGGACTGAAAATAAGGCAAAAGTTTACTGAGGATACATAAAGTAATTTGTTTACTTACTATGATTGTTGAAGTACACAATTTTCCTGGTAAAATTCTATGTTTCATGTTCTTCTACATTTCCCCATTTTCTCTTCATCCCTGCCAAAATGGCTGCTGCACTGCCTATTTCTTCAAAAGATCCCTGCAGTAAAGATTGCTGGATAAAGCACCTACACCATGAAAGTCTGCAAATCAGTATTCACTCCTATTTAAGTGTCTTATTTCTGCTAACATGCATGTCATTATTCAGTGTTATTTTTGAAATGCCCAGTTTATCAACTTTCTAATGGGCAGAAAGTCTACTTTTCTAAGGCACATAGAGTTGCTTCTGAAAATTGTACCGATTGCTTGATAGGATGATTGACTCATCAATAAATACATGCCAACCAGTGTTTGTCATCATCTCGACGTGTTTTAACATTGGCATTTCTTTGTTCTTGAAAGAGCTTGCACAGCTCATTGATAATTTTTTCATGCAAATAAGAAGCCTACCCAAATTGCCCTGCTGTCTGTGAATTGATTGGGATTTGTCAAATAGATAGTTGTTTCTGTATTTACATTAAAAAAAAATCTTCATATGTTAAACATCAATACAAATGCTGTCCTTGCAGGCCCTGTTTAAGCTGTGATATCAGTTAAATGACTTCCCTTTCTGAACGTGTTGCAATTAATAAAGGCTAAAGTAGCAGACAACTAAAGAATTAGAAAACAAAATGACTAGACTATTGATAGAAATTGCAATGTTTTTCAGTGAAACAAGTATTTGGCTCAGCTCATGAGTAAAAGCTACATCTGTTGGCTTCCCCAACAGCTTTTTATTCAGTACAAATACCATTTTTAAAATGTCAACAAACTTTTTCCAATTTTATGACTTATGATTGGTGCCCTTATGTTGTTTAGGTTATTAAAATGCATTAAAAATAGTAATTATTTTGTGACAGTCTCCCATCTTGTTTTCCAGCCTACTGTCTTAGCTTCTTCTCCTCTTGCTCTTTTATGCTCGACTTACAGTCAGCCTCATGACAAGTGTGCGTCTAGGAAATGTTCCAGAAGGCTATCAAGTCTAATAAAGCGGTACTCTTTCTCTTAGCAAATCAACCTGGTAAAAAGAATGTCAAATCTAAAGACAAATAAAATTAAATAAAGTTGGATAAGCCTATGATAAGCACACTCCTGCTTGCAAAACAAAAATAATAATAATTAAATAGTACATATTATAAACAGATATTGTATATAGTACATATTATAAACAAATATTGTACATGCAGAAAACTCTCTTTCAAATTAATTAATTTCATTAATGCACAGATGTCTCAGGATATATTTTATATGGATGCACTGATTCATTCGTCAAATTTAACAGTCAGACGCTTGTGTTCACAGCACCTGCAGAGTACGCTTATGAGAAAGTGACAAATGTCAGATGCATTTTTGTGCATAGTGTTCATTTAAAAGAAAAAAAAAGAAAAAACACTATAATTTAACCTTTTTAAAATGTTAAATTAAAGCACGCTTACATGAATTCATCATATACTTAACCTTTTTCTTTTTATTCAGATTTTTGTCCTAGGAAAACCGAATGCTTAAATACACCAACAATATCAATACAATATGTATCAGTAATTGTTCAATTCTGTTGCCCATATAACAGTATCATTATCAGTCTAAAAAAAAAAATCACTATTGACTGGGCACTAATTTAAAATGCAAAAGAACAGTCGCTCGCTTTACCTCGCAATAATTTTGACACTGTGTTACTCCAAACATGCTATGCAATACTGCTATATTTTATAGGTCTGTTTGTATATATCATTTCCACAATCAGCCTTTTGTAATTTTGAATGATTACCTAATTTTATAATAAGTAAAACAGAGCCTTCTGTTTCTTAAACATACCCATTTACAGTGCATTTTAAGACTTTTTTTTCCCCTACACAAACTGTTTTGCTCTACACTCATACTAAACACAGATTTTATAATACTTTTCCTGCACCCTGAAAGTATAATGGCACTGTTGATTCTGTGCGGATTAACTCAAGAACCTAAGATCACTCAATTACGGCTGCTTACCATTTAAAACATTCTTTACAGTGTCAGTATTGCTGATACCACTGTTAACATGCAGCTTCACCTGCATTCTGAGTTGACTACTGACTTGATTCACATTGCTTAAAGCAATTTTGAACAACCTGAAAAGATACACTTGTATATTCAGGTCACCTTATTACATTTTTTGCTACAATTGTAAGAAGGGAAAAAAAAAAAAAAAAAAAGAGAGAAAGTCAGTTTAGTCCTGTAAGTTATTCCTCGACAGACCACCTATCGCACTGAACTGGCTGTAATCCCCAATTTTCTTCCAGGCTGTGCGGCACCAAACCACATCGAGCACAAATGGAATGCCACCTGCGCTTCTTGTGCTTTACATTTAACATTTTGCTCTGTATTGTTTGTTAATAGTTATCTGATAAACTCTCATTCTCCTTTTATAATGCATTTTGCAAATTGCTGAAAATATACAGTAGCTAATCCACTAAATTAATAACTTGAAGACAATTACAATGCAACATTAAATAGCATTCACTTGTGAAATATGTTCAGCATCACAGTGCCTCATTTTAATAAAATAAAGATAAGCATTTAAACTTCTGTCCATGAGCAAAAAGAAGCACTGCTATAAAAAACAATATGAAAACATTTGAACAGTCACAAGCAGCATATTATGTACAGTATATGCAGGCAGTATCAAGTGTTTCCAGCTCTGTTTATATTTTGATCTTGTCACAATTTGCCCACTCATAATCCTGTTTTTGTGAATGACTGTTTTCTTTTAGTCTTCATATGCTTCTTTTAAACAACAATCCATGATTCAAAGGGAACTGATGCTTTAGAAAAAAACGGAGAAAACATAAATATAAAAAGCATGTAGCACTCAGACATTTAAGGTCATCTGTAGTACATTTTTTACTGTAACAGTCAATGGGGTTGTGAGAGTGAAATGGAGCTGAATGTAGTCTTGTCTGTTATGCACTGAGTAACTGCTCCAGCCCACAGCACTCAACCATTGTCCCTTACTGATAAACATTTTTCCACTTTATAATGTTAATTTTTTCTTTAATGTTATTATTTATCGCCAGCACTACCATCACTTCCACTGGATATAAGTTTCAGAGGCACAATGATGGCACAAAATGACTTGTGCGTATAATAATTCAAGTCACTGACCCATTATTATTGCAGTGACTCCTTTATGGGTAAAGGAAACAAAGACATGTGAGACAGAGAATGCTCTTAACAAAATAAATAAATAAATAACAGTGGGAGGATTAAAACAAAACTATTTCTGAAGAAGTAGGGAACTGAATTATGTACAGTCTTTCCAACTGCTCTGACCATGGGGAACGCCTTCACTGAGCTCTACCATAATTTAACTAACATATGTATCACCACATCAGAGTTCACACATATTGGGGGGGGGGGGGGGGGGGGGGGGGGGGGTAATTGTTTTAATACAATGCAACGGCATCTGTTTTATAAAACATTTATATTATCTTGCGAATAATATCATTAAATAATGAAATACTGCTTCTTCAAATCACTGGGGAACAATTTTGAACAATTTTTTTGGTTGACTTCAGTTTTTAAGCTCATCTATATTACTAAAGGAAGGTTGTATATATGCACGGACGGCAGACGCCAGACACACCAAAGCGCATGCGCACTGCGACTCAGCGCCCCAGAGTCAAACCCAGCGGCTTCCCAGACTCAGTAGGTAGCGCCCAAACAACACAACACAACCTGTAAACTAAACTTCAGGACACAATACAACCGCCGCCCGAACTCACACACCACCACATATAAAACCTTTGTTTAGTAATGTTTACGAAGGTTGTATATATGCTCGGATGCCAGACGCAACCCGTGCCAAAAGCGCACGCGCACTCGCACTGCGCCCCAGAGTCAAACCCAGCGGCTTCCCAGATTCAGTAAGTGGCGCACAAACAACACAACACAACCTGTAAACTAAACTTGAGGTAAAGCGTGCACGCCAACAAGTTGCCATGGTGACATATTTAAACATAGACATAGAATAACTAGACGCCTCATGACTAGCAGAATCGTACGTCAACGTTGCCGCCATATTGTGAATGGCACTGCTGTGGAGTGAAGTAATGAATAATGTGCTGCTTGGGATTGTACAAACCACTGTATGCTCCAAACCAGATCCCGGGTGATTATATTTCATAGGTAACGCTGAACAATTGTTTTGGTTATATTTGGCCATTAGAAAATCCTGTTTTATAATCTTTACTTTAGCTAAGCCAGGCTAAGCTAGCAAAGCTATGCATTTATGTGCTCAAGTGAGCCTCCAAACAACGTTTTGGCTAAATGTATTTAGTCACTATGTAGATTGTTGTTAGATGTTAACATTTCTCAAACTTGATGGATGTTTTTTTCTCAAGGAGCACATTGAGGAAACACAGTTTGAAATTGACAACCATCATTTTATGCTCATGTCTGTCTTCCACAAACTAAGGCTGCACCATATTGCCAGACTGAATACTCTCAAATTACAGGAGCTGAGTGAGCGAGAGGAGTGTAAGTCTGGAGGAGATCAGTGAGGTTGTGAAGAGCTTTAAACGTTAAGAGCGGTATTTAGTATGGTATTCTGTAGTTAACAGGGAGCCAGTGAAGTTGAGAGAGAATAGGTATAATATGTTCAGTGGATTTACAACAGCAGGACATTATCCTGGCAGCAGAATTTTGAAGAAGTTCTAAGAGATGGATAAGTTTTTGTGGGATGCCAGATAGAATAGCATTACAGTAATCTATACATGAGGTGACTCTGGCATTAACCAATACTTCAGTACTGTGTTACGTAAGAACAGGACAAAGTCTGGAAATGTTTCGAATATAGAAGAAGGCAGTCCCAGAAATGTTACTTATATGGGAGGAATGATTAATAATAATAATTATAATTATTATTATTTAATAATTGCCATTATTAGTGTATAAATGGATATAAACAATTGCATTTAAACGATTCGCCAAAATCTGTTGTATGTAAACGATACTGTTTTAAACGTTATTGTTTTTTCATCAGAAAACCCGGTTTCCACATCTACCTGTATTAGTTTACAGTAATCCCTCCTCCATCGCGGGGGTTGCGTTCCAGAGCCACCCGCGAAATAAGAAAATCCGCGAAGTAGAAACCATATGTTTATATGGTTATTTTTATATTGTCATGCTTGGGTCACAGATTTGCGCAGAAACACAGGAGGTTGTAGAGAGACAGGAATGTTATTCAAACACTGCAAACAAACATTTGTCTCTTTTTCAAAAGTTTAAACTGTGCTCCATGACAAGACAGAGATGACAGTTCAGTCTCACAATTAAAAGAATGCAAATATATCTTCCTTTTCAAAGGAGTGCTTGTCAGGAGCAGATGTCAGAGAGATAGAGAAAAGCAAACAAATCAATGGGGCTGTTTGACTTTTAAGTATGCGAAGCACCGCGGCACAAAGCTGTTGAAGGCGGCAGCTCACACCCCCTCCGTCAGGAGCAGAGAGAGAGAGAGAGAAAAACAAACAATCGAAAATCAATATGTGCCCTTCGAGCTTTTAAGTATGCGAAGCACCATGCAGCATGTCGCTTCAGGAAGCAGCTGCACAGAAGGTAGTGTGGCACGCGGCTGGGGGTGGTACCCAGCCGGGATGCCCAGAAGGACAGGAGGAGGGCTCATGCCTCCTCCGGACCGCCAGGGAGCATCCTCATGCCTGGAGGACTTGGGACCTCAGCACTTCCGCCACACTAGGAAGGGCTGGGGGGAAGAAGGAAAAAGAGACACCCGGAGTGCTTCCGGAAAGACAGCCGGCACTTCCGCCACACAGGGGCGTGTCAAGGGAAGATTGCCGGGAACCACCTGGAGCACATCCGGGTGACTATAAATGGGGCCGCCTCCCTCCTATCAATGAGCTGAGCTGGGAGGTAGGGTGGCGACGTGTCTGGGCGAGGAGGATTGTTTATTGTGAGAGTTTATTGATTTATGAATAGTGTGGTGGAAAGTGTGCTTGGTGCACATTATAATAACGAAATAAATAGTTATTGTACTTTCACCTGGTCTGAAGAGTGGTACCTGAGGGTTCGAGAGGTGGCTCAACGCTACATCTGTTACAGTAGCAACCGTGAAGATAATCTTTCAGCATTTTTAGACGAGCGTCCGTATTGTCTAGGTGTGCGAACAGCCCCCCTGCTCAATCCCCCTATGTCAGGATCAGAGAAAGCCATCCGCCAATAGCGTCCCTTGTATGAAATCAACTGGGCAAACCAACTGAGGAAACATGTACCAGAAATTAAAAGACCCATTGTCCGCAGAAATCCGCGAACCAGCAAAAAATACGCGATATATATTTAAATATGCTTACATATAAAATCCGCAATGGAGTGAAGCCGCGAAAGGCGAAGCGCGATATAGCGAGGGATTACTGTAAATGGCACCTTTGCCACTCGCAATAAGGCTGACGCACTGACGTATCGTGTCTACTCCACAGTGCCAGCGGTCAGTGTTCTCCACTCCACAGTACCAGCAGCTACTCCACTACACAGTGCCACCAGTCAGTGTGCTCTGATCCACTGTACCAGCACTCAGTGTGGCAGCTGTCAGTGTGGCTTATTTGAATCACATTAAGGTAATTCAGTGTTAAAAGTAAGTTCAATTATGATTCCTAACAGCAAACGACTTCTAGCCAACAACACACCCATAGAAAAACAAAAACGAGGCTGCATAGATAAAAACAATGAATGAAGGCGCCTACAATGCGCTTCTGAAACACCAGAAGTGAAGGGGTCATGGCTCCAAAAAGAAACAGCTTTAGTACATATATATTTATTTAATTAAATGAAAACTTTCCCAGGACGCTCCCACCCTCCATGATTTTTCATCCCTACAAAGATTGGAGGGAACAGAAAGTAATTGCCATTCTTAGATTTGCGATTCTTTAGAGAATCAGGGGTTTACTGGTTTACACTAAAATAGGTATGCTGATTCTGAAAGGGCAGTTAGTTTTCTTCTATCACGTCAGGTTTTTTCTCTACCACTTATATTAGTGTGATTGCTGTAGCGTAGATTTGTATAGGTTATTCATTTACACGCAAGACAGTGTGGTCAGAGGTTGTGCGCTGTTCTACGTAGTGAATAAGCAAAATCTATTTTTCTACTTACACACGCATTTCCTTTCTTTCAGATCATGTCTGGCTCTACTGTTTCTCGTTGCAAGTGCCTAAACTACCCTGATTCATTTTGTTATATCTGTGGCAGTTTCACCATTCCCAGTAAAAGGGCGAACATCAGCACATTTGTAGAGCAAGCCTATTTGGCATATTTCAAAGTTAAACTTGGTGATCAAGATAAGTCTTGGGCCCCTCATAAGGTGTGCAAACAGTGTGTTGAGGGTTTACGGATGTTGACAAAGGGAACACGTGATAAGACACCATTTGGTATATCTATGGTATGGCGAGAGCCAGGAGATCATTTCAGTGACTGTTAGTTTTGTATAGTGAAAACTTCAGGATATAACAAGAAAAATTAATTTTACAGTGTATCCTAGTCAACCATCAGCTATACGCCCAGTGGCTCATTCAGATGAAATCCCAGTGCTGGTTTTCGTTACACTACCCTCTCTTGAAGAACATGATTATTGTGATGAACTAGGTGACAACAATGATGAAGAGTTTGAAATTGAAGAGGACTCTGTTCATAAGGGATTTGATCAGCATGAGTTGAGTGATTGCGGTGGGCTGGCGCCCTGCCTGGGGTTTATTTCCTGCCTTGCACCCTGTGTTGGCTGGGATTGGCTCCAGCGGACCCCCGTGACCCTGCAGTTTGGATATAGCGGGTTGGATAATGGATGGAGTTGAATGATTTGGCACGTGATTTGGGACTATCGAAGAAGGCTTCAGAACTCCTAGCATCAAGACTGTGTGAGAAAAACTTACTTGAAAAAGGAACAAAGGTATTGTACTTTCAAACCAGAGAAATTGCATTTCTACAGTACTTTAGAACTGACAGTGGCTTTGTGTATTGCCATAACATACCTGGTTTAATGGAGGAATTGGGAATTCCAATCTATAACTCAACTGAATGGCGACTATTCATCGATAGCTCAAAGCGGAGCTTAAAGTGTGTCCTCCTTCACAATGGCAATATATTTGGGTCAGTCCCAATTGGCCATTCAGTTTCTCTTTGTGAAGAATATGCAGACATAAAGAGAGTCATTGAGTTGTTGCAATATCACCAACACAATTGGGTCATCTGTGTTGACCTTAAAATGGTATGCAACCTTCTTGGTCAGCAACGCGGATACACCAAGTATCCCTGTTATCTGTGCATGTGGGACAGCAGAGCTCGTGAGAGGCATTGGGGGAAAAGGAATTGGCCTCCAAGATCTGCCCTAAAAACAGGTGATCCAAACATTTTACATGAGCCACTTGTTGATAGAAAGAATATTATATTCCCGCCTCTACACATGAAACTGGGTCTGATGAAGCAGTTCGTTAAAGCTTTGCCAACTGAAGGAGACTGCTTCAAGTACCTCATTTTGGCATTTCCTAGCCTGTCATTTGAAAAAATAAAGGCTGGTGTGTTTGATGGTTCACCGATTTGACAGTTCATCAAAGATTAACTTTTCATCAGGACAATGTCAGAAGTCAAAAAGAATGCTTGGTTATCATTCAAAGCCATTGTCAAGGACTTTCTTGGAAACACACAAGCAAATAATTACACAGAAATTGTCCAGAAACTCTTGGAGAGCTACAAAATGCTTGGTTGCAATATGAGCATCAAGGTGCATTTTCTGCATAGCCATCTTTCTAACTTCCCTGAAAAACTCAGTGACGAGCAAGGTGAATGATTCCACCAAGATTTGAAGGTCATGGAAGGATGGTATCAGGGTAGATGGGATGTACATATGATGGCTGACTATTGTTGGAGCATCCGGCGGGATTGTCCGAACACTGAACACTCCAGGAAAAGCTATAAGCATAAATTTTTACCTTAATCGCTTACCCAATTAAGTTTCAAATGTTTTACTGTAAAAAATGTCATAGAGTAACAATAAATCCTTTGTATGAACAAAAGAAATTTAAATAAACAGTACATTCAAGTTATTATTTAATTATTTTTTTCATTGTATGTAAAATTTGTATGTTTTTTGACAAAATTGGAGGGTACCCTGTATCGTAAAAAACTGGATGTGATAGCAAAAAACTGGGGTCATTTTTGGATTCACCACCCAAAAATTAGTAAAAAACAAGTGTAATATCTAACTCAACAAAAAATGTGTTCCCCAGTGAAATGTTATTCAATAACCTATTCGTGTATTATGAATCTCCATGTAGACACCCTTCCACTAAATTATTAGCCAAATTTATTCCCAATTAAAATAATCATGAATAAGTCAAAATTAAAGATATAACGGGAAGATTCATGTCTTTCTATAATTCTACAAGTTACGCATATCTTCAGTTGCTCACTTGTAATTAATCAGTCTAGAAAATGTGTCCTGAGAGTCTTCTGACAAAAAAGTAAGCATTTTAAAATGAGGATCTAGAGCTGATGCTTGTTGGCAGTGGCACTGAACGAATGGAACAAAAAAAAAAAAAAAAAAGAACCATTCATTGTGATGGATAATGCAACTATTATGAAACTACTTGAAGTTGGCTGCTTTGAGCACACGCACACTTTTATATCACAGGTTACTCTGAAAATTCCAACAATTGCCCACTTGCTTTGCCAGGTGAGGCTTGTTGCAAAATTTTTCCAGCATAGCAGTACTGCTAGCCCACCATGCTTAAAGAGAAGCAACATTTATTGGACTTAGCAAAACACAAACTTGTGATTGATGTGGTCATGCAATGGAACAGCGCACTGGAAATGCTAGAAAGGAGTTTGGAATAACAGCAAGTCATCTCAGCAGCTCTGTATATAGGCAACAAGGTTGCTCCTGGTGTGATTGACAGGCAGCGCGCCTGTCTGCAACACACCTGCCACAGGTGCCCAGTCATTTTTAAATGTATGATTGTCATGTAGGAATCTGCTGCCCTGGATGTTCAGCTGTTGTAAGTTATGGCTACACTCTCCATTGGCCTGACAGATGTGGCAATGCTTTGCTTAAGAACTTCATAAAGCCTAGGGACAATAGACTTCACTCAATTGCTTTCTGGTTGGTATAGCATACTGCAGTTCAAAAACATGCATCATTTGTCAAAAACCCTCGTTTTCAACAATAGTGTAGGTTATCGTATCTTTACAAATTAAATCTGTTATATATTCCGTTATTTTTTTGGACACAAGGCCAATTTCATGGAAGCTTGGAGCTACGTGCTGTGTTAAGTGTAGACTTTGGATGTTGACTGAGATTATGTTTATGGGTGATGTTAGGATAAATTATTTCTCAAATTTGTTGTGTTACAACAATAATTAACCTCTGAGTTGCACAGCTTACATATGGCTTTGCTTTTATCCAATTTTCTTTACCAACGGCACCATCTGAATCCGTCCACACATCTGATTTGAGTGTCTAACATGCTGATTTCAGCTAAGGTGGACACACCATTTTATACAAGACAGTAGTAAAGCCACCACCACCTGATCAAAGCACCGTGATGTCCCTACATTGATGGATTAAAGGCCAGAAGTCCACATGACTGTCATCATCAAGTTCTTCCAAGAGAACCCTGAATGCAATGAGGACTGATCATTTATGTTAGGTAGAATGCCTAGAGGGGGCTGGGCGGTCTTGTGGCCTGGAACCCCTGCAGATTTTATTCTTTTTTCTCCAGCCATCTGGAGTTTTTTTTGTTTTTTCTGTCCTCCCTGGCCATTGGAACTTACTTTTATTCTATGTTAATTAGTGTTCCTTATTTTAATTCTGATTTATTTTGTCTTTTTTCTCTTTCTTCATCATGTAAAGCACTTTGAGCTGCATTATTTGTATGAAATGTGCTATATAAATAAATGTTGTTGTTGTAAAGTACTTTTTCTGTAGAAAGTCTTAACAGATCCATTAGCGCCATCTACTGGATCAGATGGCAAAAACGAAGATAAGCAAAAATCTACCGTATTTTTTGCACCATAAGACGCACCTGACCATTAGACGCACCTAGGTTTAGAGGAGGAAAACAAGAAAAAAAATATTCTGAACCAAATGGTGCACTAATATGTTTAATAAAATATAGCAGAATAATATTTCAACCATGTAAATTCAACAGCGGTATTAAGAAACATCATCACTGTCATTAACAAATAAGGAGAGACTTTAAGGTTCAAGCACTCTTCTAGTTTTATGGAAACCCCAAGAACTCCTCATCGCTAGTGTCAGAATTTATGAAGCTCAGTTGCTCACAATCACTTTGCAGGAGCACGTACCTATCATCACGCGGCATAACCTGTCCAAAGCCACCAGGGTACAAAGCACGTTTGGACCAATGCTCCCTGAAGTTATATCACCAGTCTAGTCCCATCTATATTTGTAATGCCACAAAGCCCTTCATCTCGTGTTTTGTTGTGTTTTCCAGTTTGAAAAACGAGAATGCGGTGCAAGCACAGCCCTCGATTCAAAAAATTGCTCTGCATACCTGTTTGTCTCGTCTGACAGTAGCTGAAAGGCAGCTTCAGGAAAGAACAGCCTGAAGTAGTCCAGCGGCTGGTAATCTGTCGAGTCCAGAGTCCGACTCAGTGATAATGCGCAAAACATCGTCTGCTGAGTATTTTGTTTTCTGCACTCGCTTCGCTCCCTCATGAGATGTAGATGCTATCTTGCCTTTGTTTATATTTGTTTACTTTTCGCAACTCACGCACACGCAAGGATTAGATGCCGAGTCAATGAGTCTAACATTTCTCCAATCACAGAGAGAATGCCTGTAACGTAACAGTGAGTTTTGTCGCCCTCTACCTCTGGATGTCGACTTTTGTCAGGTAATACACATCATGGTCTGTGACGCAATATTCGCTCCATAAGACGCACAGACATCTCCAACCTTCTTTTGGGGAAAAAAAGTGCGTCTTATGGTGCGAAAAATACGGTACATATAGTAACTGAGTAGGATAGAGATTCACAAGAATCAATTTTGAGACTTTAAGAGTCGATATTGAATCGTTGAAATGAAAAGTAATGATTAATGAGAAAATCAACATTTGTGCCCAGTACTTTTGACTTTAATTTGCTTTGTACTTACTCTGAAATAACCTCTCCTGTCTTTCTATAAAATTCTAACAATCTATGAACATAGCAAATGCTGAAACAGCAAGATGATTTAAAGATAAATTGAAAACTAAAGAAATAATACAGAGTTGTTGACCGCAAAATTGGAGCAACAGAAACAAGCCTGGGAACTAAACAGAAAAAAATAGCAATGACAAACTAAATTGAAGACTGGTGTAACCTCAGAAATTCAACATTATTCAAACCTCTTCCATTCTAAATTTGTAAATTATACCAGATTTTTCACTTAATTACAAAATAAACAAATCCTACAATTAAATACATTTTGGCTCACTTAGAAAAAAATAATCTTTAATTAAAGATAAAATTAACAGTCATGGCAGATTTTTCCTTTCAATTCCTAAATAGTTCCTACAACCAGGTAAAATAAAATACAATTTTTGTAACAATTTGACAGTAAGAATTTAGAATTTTTTGCTCTGTGACTCACAGTGTATTTTTTTTCTACCTAGCAGCATATTTGAAAAAAATGACTCAGGAGAATGTTGATCAAAAATCAAATTATTAGACCTCATGTCAGCCTCTCAAACGTGCAGTCCTGCCCTACATGCCATATGTTTTAACAGCTTTAATCTGGAATCATTCACTAAGGACATGAAATATTCTTACATGATTCAACAGGGCTGAGAAAATTAATGTCTAAAACAAGCACATGAACTAAAACTATTGGTAGGGAATTCAACAAGAAATGAAGAAAAAAAAGAGAAGAACTCAAAGATTTTCAAAGCAAAACAAATGTTATTTTTATAGTTTAAAATATGTAATAAATTAGGTATAAGCAGGAGGTCAAGGATTTTAAAAATGCATATTAAATGACCTATCACACACTATATAAAAATATATGAGTTTATGAAGTAAATACTAAAATGAAGAATGTAGCCTAATGCCTTCTTTGTTCAAAAAGGGGTTCTCATTTTCAAAGTAAAAGCTTTGAATGTAAGCAAAATTCAACAAAAATAATCTTCGCTTTCTAAAGACTGCATAGTATAGATAGATAGATAGATACTTTATTAATCCCAATGGGAAATTCACATTCTCCAGCAGCAGCATACTGATACAATAAATAATATTAAATTAAAGAAAGATAATAATGCAGGTGAAAAAACAGACAATAACTTTGTATAATGTTAAATGTTAACGTTTACCCCCCTGGGTGGAATTGAAGAGTCACATAGTTTGGGGGAGGAACGATCTTCTCAGTCTGTCAGTGGAGCAGGACAGTGACAGCAGTCTGTCGCTGAAGCTGCTCTTCTGTCTGGAGATGATACTATTTAGTGGATGCAGTGGATTCTCCATAATTGATAGGAGCCTGCTGAGCGCCCTTTGCTCTGCCACAGATGTTAAACTGTCCAGCTCCATGCCAACAATAGAGCCTGCCTTCCTCACCAGTTTGTCCAGGCGTGAGGCATCTTTCCTCTTAATGCTGCCTCCCCAGCACACCACTGCGTAGAAGACGGCGATTGCCACAACTGTCTGATAGAACATCTGCAGCATCTTATTGCAGATGTTGAAGGACGCCAGCCTTCTAAGGAAGTATAGTCGGCTCTGTCCTTTCTTGCACAGCGCATCAGTATTGGCAATACTACAGTGCATCCAGAAAGTATTCACAGCTCATCACTATTTCCACATTTTGTTATGTTACAGCCTTATTCCAAAATGGATTAAATTCATTTTTTTCCTCAGAATTCTGCACACAACACCCCATAATGACAACGTGAAAAAAGTTTACTTGAGGTTTTTGCAAATTTATTAAAAATAAAAAAACTGAGAAATCCCATGTACATAAGTATTCACAGCCTTTGCTCAATACTTTGTCGATGCACCTTTGGCAGCAATTACAGCCTCAAGTCTTTTTGAATATGATGCCACAAGCTTGGCACACCTATCCTTGGCCAGTTTCGCTCATTCCTCTTTGCAGCACCTCTCAAGCTCCATCAGGTTGGATGGGAAGCGTCGGTGCACAGCCATTTTAAGATCTCTCCAGAGATGTTCAATCAGATTCAAGTCTGGGCTCTGGCTGGGCCACTCAAGGACATTCACAGAGTTCTCCTGAAGCTACTCCTTTGATATCCTGGCTGTGTGCTTAGGTTCGTTGTCCTGCTGAAAGATAAACCGTCGCCCCAGTCTGAGGTCAAGAGCGCTCTGGAGCAGGTTTTCATCCAGGATATCTCTGTACATTGCTGTAGTCATCGTTCCCTTTATCCTGACTAGTCTCCCAGTTCCTGCCACTGAAAAACATCCCCACAGCATGACACTGCCACCACCATGCTTCACTGTAGGGATGTTGCCAGGTGTCCTCCAAACGTGACGCCTGGCATTCACACCAAAGAGTTCAATCTTTGTCTCATCAGACCAGAGAATTTTCTTTCTCATGGTCTGAGAGTCCTTCAGGTGCCCTTTTGGCAAACTCCAGGTGGGCTGCCCATGTGCCTTTTACTAAGGAGTGGCTTCCGTCTGGCCGCTCTACCATACAGGCCTGATTGGTGGATTGCCGCAGAGATGGTTGTCCTTCTGGAAGGTTCTCCTCTCTCCACAGAGGACCATCGGGTTCTTGGTCACCTCCCTGACTAAGGCCCTTCTCCCCCGATCGCTCAGTTTAGATGGCCGGCCAGCTCTAGGAAAAGTCCTGGTAGTTTCGAACTTCTTCCACTTATGGATGATGGAAGCCACTGTGCTCATTGGGACCTTCAGAGCAGCAGAAATTTTTCTGTAACCTTCCCCAGATATGTGCCTCGAGACAATCCTGTCTCGGAGGTCTACAGACAATTCCTTTGACTTCATGCTTGGTTTGTGCTCTGACATGAACTGTCAACTGTGGGACCTTATATAGACAGGTGTGTGCCTTTCCAAATCATGTCCAGTCAACTGAATTTACCACAGGTGGACTCCAATTAAGCTGCAGAAACATCTCAAGGATGATAAGGGGAAACAGGATGCACCTGAGCTCAATTTCCGAGCTTCACGGCAAAGGCTGTGAATACTTATGTACATGTGATTTCTCAGTTTTTTATTTTTAATAAATTTGCAAAAACCTCAAGTAAACCTTTTTCACGTTGTCATTATGGGGTGTTGTGTGTAGAATTCTGAGGAAAAAAATGAATTTAATCCATTTTGGAATAAGGCTGTAACATAAAAAAATGTGGAAAAAGTGATGCTCTGTGAATACTTTCCGGATGCACTGTATATTCTGTCCCTTTCACCTTGTTAAGTGGCTTCATACTCAGATATCTATAATGACATCATAATTAATTGTGAAGTGTACTGAGAGGTGAACTCCTTAGCCAAATGGGCTCCCTGTGGAGAGGATTAAGTGACTGGTATTTTAAGATTCATTAACACGTCAAAGAACTTAAGTTTGGGGGCTTATGTCTAGAGGCATGTAGGGGACACAAACTACTTCAAAATATGAAATGGCATGCTCTTCAAACATGCATTATGCTTTTATTATAAAAATGGGTCACTACCTTGCAAATTCTAAATGTAAAAACAGTTGAAATTTCATTAAGCACAAAATTTCAGAAATATACATCATAACAGTAATTCACTGGATACCCAAAACATCTTAAAAATCTGAAGGAGCACACCAACTTAAACATTGTCCTTGATTATTTGACACCTCATGGCATTTTACTTTCTCGTATATGAAGTATATGAATTTCTGTAATCGTCCAAAGATTCGATGTCGAGATTTTGATGAATCTCAACGTTTTAGACCTCACTGAGTCCGAAAATACCATTTTTGGAATTGTGTGTGTGTGTGTGTGTGTGTGTGTGTGTGTATGTAAACACAATAACTTGAGGACGCTTTTACTTAGGTCAACTAAATTTTAGATACAAGTTTTAGGTACAAAATGTAGATTTCTAACAACTTCTGGGTTACTTCCATTAACCAGAAGTGTTACTTTACCTCAGGGATGTGCGATCAGGGGAGGCACAGCCTCACCTGTCATCATGAAAAAAAAAAAAAAATTAATGATGATAACATAAAATAAACGTGTCCACTGGTCTGTGCTATAAATTTGTTTTCTGTATGATTCCAATAATTTTCATCATTTTTATAGTCAAAAATAGCTGAACTGGCAGGTTCCCTGTTCAAATACAGGGGAGAAACGCGAGGTGTGGCAGCGACAAGCCGAGTCTCACCTCGGACTGCGCTGTCCCTTACACAGTGGTTTGATGCATACAATTGGCACGTGCCTGTTGCGGTCTCTCTGTATGTCGGCAATATGTTTTCACATGCGTTTATTATACACCCTGACTTCCCACAGTGTGGCTAATATCTTTAATGAATGTGTGTGAAATTTTTAGTTTTGCTGATCGGACATAAAACCGCAGTGAAAAGGAACAAGGTGAGGCAGACAGTACCATGCCGCACCAAAGGGGGCAGATGTGAGCCAAACAGGTGCTTGTTGCTGCTGTACTTCTAAACAGAGGCTCTAAGCAGTATTAAGTTAGCAATATCAGAAAGTCAAGTGCACTGCTGCGGTCCGTTTATTTTTATTTTTTGGTCCAACTGACTGCCAAAATGGAAGATTTTTAAGAATAAAGGAAAGTAATTGAGATTTTTGTGGAGAAAGATAGGCACATGGACTTCATTTACAAATAAAGGAAAGACCATAAACTGTTTTCGGTTTTATAAAAAATGGGATCAGACTAAGAAAAAAAAAATCCAATATTTAAAAACTAAATTTTGACCTTAGATAAACTATTCCTTTGTTTTCTTTTTATCCTTTTGTTGAACAGTCTGTATTAAAATTGATTAAAGCAACAGAATTAAAAGCTTTTAAAAACAACTAAATATTTCAGTTAAGGTCAAAATTGAAATCCTTTTTTTGTACACCACTCTATACTTTCATTTGTATTGAATGAGTATGAATTGTGGAATTGCAACGGAAAATTTAGAACCCATGGAGGGTGCAGAGCAAATACGCTCTCTCTCACCGCTATAAATGTAACGTTCTTTCTTAGCCAAATATGTACCTTACCTGTGTGTGTGTAAAGAATGCTGATGAGATATGAAACATAACCAGTAGTCAATGTGCATGCTGCTAACTGAATAGTGAATAAGCTATTCTTTAGGGTTCATATATTTGTAAATCTGACTCTAAAGGAGTCAGTGCCTCACCAGCCATGAACCTCACCGCACGTCACTGCTTTACCTTTTATTCATGCAGCTGCAGAGTCACGACTTATTCAACTTTACTTTATAATAATTGTTCAATATATTATTAATTTGATCGAATTTGTTGTTGGTAGTTCTTTAATGTACATAATATAAAAATATAATCATTGTCTTGTGGTTTACTCCTCACATAACCATCCACACATCTGAATATACGAGAAAGTCTAGGGGAGACCACTCCCAATTTTTTCCTTTAGATTAACATTGCTAAAATATAATAATAATACCTCAAAGTATCTTGTGCAGAGGAGAATAATACAATAAACAAGTATAGAATTAGATTTGTGTATTTTGTCCAAAATACTTACTTTATTAGGTACTGTCCAAAAAAAGATTTGGGTTACTTTTCCTCTGGTCCCCTAGAATTAATAATATAGAAAGCTACACTTTCTCAGCCAAGTTGTGTCATTTTCAGTAACAAAATAGTCTGCCATACTAAACTCACTACCAGTAAGATTGAATAAAATACTTCAAAGTAAAGTAGACATGCTTTTAGGGAGATAGAAAACACAAATACCACTTACTACCTATGTGGAAGAGCAGAACTTTATGAAGAAATGAAGTGGAGTTACAGTAATCCCTCGCTATATCGCGCTTCGACTTTCGCGGCTTCACGCGATCGCGGATTTTATATGTAAGCATATCTAAATATATAACGCGGATTTTTCGCTGCTTCGTGGGTTTCTGCGGACAGTGGGTCTTTTTACATCTGGTACATGCTTCCTCAGTTGGTCTGCCCAGTTGATTTCATACAAGGGACGCTATTGGCGGATGACTGAGAAGCTACCTAATCAGAGCACACAGTTAAAGTTCCTGTGTGCTGATTGGCTCAGCGACGGAGTGTTGCATTAACCAGGAAGTCTCATCTCACTCATTCAGCATTAACATGCTCCTGCTACTGCTTCAGGGTCCGTGTCCAAGCTCCAACAGAAGATGCAAATGATTGCAGAAAAGGTAAAAGTTTTGGATATGTTGAAGGAAGGGAACAGCTACACCGCTACAGGACACCATTACGGTATCAATGAGTCCACGATTCTTTTTATTTAAAAAGGAGGAAAAGCATATAAGATCTACGGCCGCAGTGTCCTTTAACCAGGGTGCAAAACGAGTTGCAAGTGGACATGATAAGGCAGTAGTCTGGATGGAATCTGCTTTAGGGATTTGGATTGAAGACTGATGGAAGAAGAATGACGGCTGTGCTACACAGACGCCTGAAGAGGCTCCTTTAGAAGAGCTGTAACGCTCTCTTTTGTTGTGCAGTAAAATTAAACTCATCGTTAGCGGACAAGTCGTCGTGTCATTGTTGGTGAGTAACCATAATAATTATCTACGTACAGTACTTATTACATGTACATAGTTTAGTGTCACTGTACACACATTTTACTGTATACAATTTTTCTTGTATTGTACGTATTTATTGCTGGTGGCCTGTCTGTCGTAATGGCTGTAACATATGTGATATCAGAGACGCTCGATATCTTTAAAATAATATTTAGGTTTTACTGTATATAAACTGTGTTTACATACATAATTTCAACAAATCTTACCTAATATCTAAGAGAATACAAAGGGTTTATGCTGTATAATTGTGCGGGAAATGTTTATAATAGTGTGGGAGAGTTTATAAGGGCTTAAAATATATAAAAAGAACCATATGAACATATGGTTTCTACTTTACGGATTTTCACCTTTCGCGGGGGGTTCTGGAATGCAACCCCTGCGATGGAGGAGGGATTACTGTATGACAAAGTGTAATCAACAGCAACAAAAATGCTTCCTTAAGTAGGACAGGACTGAGATAAAAAATTAGGATATTATAAATGCAATAAAAATATAATTTCAATTACCTATTTCCTTTAAAAGGGAAATTGTGCCCAGTTACAGTTATACAAAATGTATAAAGACTGCAAATTGATAATGAAATGATGAATTGTGGTCATCAACAAGAATATCAGTTATGATGTGTTTAGATGTAGAAAAAAATGAGACTAGATTTGTCTATACTAGTAAACACTAACAGTCTAAAAATGTATGTGTTGTCAATATACAATTACAGGATATATGCAGGTGAACCCTGAAGACGAGAATCATGTCCTATGAATGTGGAAGTGAGATGGAATTCCTTAATTCTCAGAGAGTAATTAATAAGATTTTAGCAACAAAATGCACATATTTTGTACATTTTGACCATACAAATATACTGTATAACAGACATGTGGATTGTGCAATATGAATTGCATCAGAATTTCAAAAATTTTTTCTATGGACGTTTTAACATTGTTTGTTATTGGACAGAACTGGTCAACATGACTGTTCTGTCATACAATTTTTTTTTCTCGTTCTGCATGAAAATATTTTGTCAGCCATTACCACAAAGCACATGGGGTAAGTAACATTTAAACAAAATGTAATTTTTGGCAGGAGTATTCTTTAAAGTTTTATATAATGTAAATATTACTGCAGGGAAAGGACTAACGTGATTTTAAGGCTTCCACTAACAATTATTTTGAAGATTATGCTATCAACTATTTTATCAATTAATCTAGCAACTAATTTTCCCCAAATAATTCAAGTACATAAGCACATGATTGTTTGCTGTACTTGAACCTTTATTGAATACAGTAATCCCTCGCTACTTCGCGGTTCACTTTTTGCGGATTCACGACTTCGCGGGTTTTTAAATACAAGTGATTGCCCGCCTATCGCGGAAGTTATGTTCCAGACCCATCAGCAACAGGAGAAAATCTGCGATATAGAAAGACCATATAAATAAACATTTTATAGTTTAAGCCTTAAAATACCCATCCCACATGCTTTAAACACACATGTAAACTTATAAAACACACTTTGTTAACACATATGATATGTGGATGTCGGGCTAAGGATATGAGTAACATCTCACTATTATAAAACATTTTAACTTCACGCAAGACAAGACAGTGAGACAGGAAAATAGGTGCTGTACAAGCTTTTAAATTATTGACATGCAGAGCGACAAGCAGCACAAAGTCCACTTCTCCTTAGCGTTCATTCAGCTCCCCACCCCCTTGACAATGCGAAGTGGCAGGAGCGTACTGCGCCTCCAGGGAGGGGGGGTTTGAGCGAACGTGCGTTCAGCCCTCACACACCCCCACTCCTCCTCCTCCTTCCGAACATGCAGAGCGACAAGGAGGCATTTTGGTAGAAGCAGCACAAAGTCCATTTCTGCTCAGCGTGAGTTCAGCTGCCCCCCCTTCACAAAGCGAGTGCAGACACATCGACGTCTGATCGCTGCGTGCAGTGTGCAGTGCTGGTCTGCGGTGTTTAAGAATGTAGAAAGTGTTTAAGAGCATAGGAAGTGTTTATAAGAGTGTGGGAAAGGTTAACAAGAGAGTGAGAAAGGTTTATAAGAGTGTGGGAAGGGTTTATAAAGCCTTAAAATATGTATAAATAATAAAATAAATATAGGTCTCTACTTCGCGGATTTTCACCTATCGCGGGGGTCTCTGGAACGTAACCCCCGCAATAGGTGAGGGATGACTGTAATTTCAAATATGGAATGTAAAAGACAAAAAACTTGGTCAGTCAAAAATCCCTTTATTTATTTATTTATTTATTTATTTATTTATTTTTACACAAAAGAAGAGTGCTACTGGGTGAAAGAGAAAGGTATACAGTGGAACCTCGGTTCACGAACGTCTCGGTACACGTACAAATCGGTTTATGACCAAAACGTTCGCCAAACTTTTGCCTCGGTTCACGACCACACACTCGGTATACGAACAAGCCAGTTTCCCTTTCGGTTTGTACATGTTCAGTCTCTTCCTGTGTCGCGAAAAAAGCGCGACACACACATACACACACACAGAGGCAGCGAGAGAGAGAGAGAGACGCACACACACACAGGTAGCGCGAGAGAGAGAGACGCGCGCACACAGGCAGCGCGAGAGAGAGACGCAGATACACAGGCAGCGCGAGAGAGAGAGACATAGACACACAGGCAGCGAGAGAGAGAGCAGACACACAGGCAACGCAAGAGAGAGATGCAGACACACAGGCAGCACGAGAGAGAGACGCAGACACACAGGCAGCGCGAGAAAGAGAGAGAGACGCACACACACAGGCAGCGAGAGAGAGAGAGAGAGAGAGAGAGAGAGAGACGCACTCACAAGCAGCGCGAGAGAAAGAGAGAGAGAGACAGACGCACTCACAGGCAGCGCGAGAGAGAGAGAACTGGACGCATAAGGTAGGAAGGCAGTTAAAGAATGCACTGGGCTTGATTTTGTTTTCACTTCTGTTTACAGCGATCGATTCGTAGCATGCATTGTTGCAATGTTACTTTTCTTGGTGGTTTATTAAATTACGGATTTTTTCAAATGTTCATTTTTTTCCCTGTGCTTAAAACTCATTAAAAAAAGTGTTTTTAGCCAGCGGTTGGTAGTGCTATAGCACGAACTATTGCAGTGTTAGTTTTCTCTGTTGTTCAAGGTTTTCTCAGTGTTATTCAATGTTCACGCTATAGTGCTAGGAACTGCTCTCCAAAAACACTTTTTTTTAATGAGTTTTAAGCACAGTGGAAAAAATGAACATTTGAAAAATCCGTAATTTAATAAACCACCAAGAAAAGTAACATTGCAACAATGCAGGCTATGAACCGATCGCTGTAAACAAGAAGTGAATGTGAATAGTTTAATCAGTCGAATTATAGGTGGTGGTGAAAGGCATTAAGATGAGAGTTTTTAACACAAGTTTTAACGTAATCTCCTTTGATGTGTATTCTATGAATTAACATTTAGCAATGCACTAAAAACCTGTATCTGAAGTCCTGTTTCAGTGTTCATAATATAATTTTACCATGTCAGTGGCTCCTATGCTGCACCATTTTGAGGCTGTTATTATTATCATTATTATTGTTGGATTATGATCTATGTTGTGGCTTATATTTTTTGCTGATCAACTGTTTATGTTGAGTCAGCACTAGGGCTGTGAAATTAGCCAAAAAATAAGGTTAAAATATACCAAAAATAAGTAAATACTGAAATATATTCACAGTTAGGTTAATAATTCTGGATGTTTCATGTACATTTGACCATGCTTTTTCTTATACTTTTATTATTATGAGAACAGCTCCAGTGACAAAAAACCGAAAGAACAAACGTGAACTGCAAACAAAATTCTTAGTGGTACTCAAGCAACTGTTATCTAAATATAACAGCTTTCAAAAATCCCTAGTATCACCACCATCCTATTTCTTTCAGTCTAAAACTGACGGCTGGATGGGCAAGTCTGTCTTGGAATAGTGAGTCATAAAAAGTGCAACAAAAAGGTGCTGAAATCCTCATGAGCCACACTCTCTGGCACCATATTTTGCTACAATAATATCTTTACTTTTACTTGGTGCTGCATGGGCAGCTATGAGAAACAGGAAGTAGGGTTGAGTAGCAGCCAAGGGAAAGCACTTTTTGTGAGCGCACAAAGCATCTCTGTAGAAAAATTTGAGTGACAAAGGGAAGGTATAGTGCCTTCATGCCAAACAGGCACAGCGGTGAGAATAGCGAGTGAAGTAAAAGACCAGACAAGAAGTCAGTGGAATTGTTTTATTGTTCTGGGATATCCAATGGGCGGTGGCAGTGTACCGTTTATATCACATCATTCAGAAAAATAGACTGTCAGCACCCGTAGACTCACCCGAAACAGTGTGATCCTCACAGTATCAAGTCAGAGTCTGCACAATCTGTCTACTTTTATTTCTGCTTTACAAATAAAGCAAAGTTATAATAAATTTATTAGATTAATTGTGGGACGAGGTGTAATGACTGACATGGTTCTCTAAATTAAGGGGTTTGAAGTGTTGTAATAAAAGGAAAATCATACCTTCAAAATGTAGTGTTTTTTCCCCAATCCCATTATTCTGCACTTTGAACTTTTTTTACCCAAACGCTTCTCCTGTGCCATAAAAGTATAATTTTTGATCTGACTCTGTCCCACTCACTCTTAAATTGCCTGACTGTTGTTTAATGCTAAGACCATTCCAATTAAAGCAAATGGAAAATAACTGTGAAAAATGTATTGTATACTTTTTGTTCATGTGAAATTTGTATTTATCTTTATTTAAATTATGCAACGAACTACAAAATGTAAATGTGATATAATGTATGTTATAGTTAAAGAGTATATAAATATATAGATAATATAAATTAATATCGAATCTTGGTATATTCACATATGTTAAAAAACAGTGTTTGGGTATATTTACTCTAAGGAGTGTATCTCCATAAAGCCTCACAACACCATAAACTCGTACATAACCGTCCATGCCAGGAATAACAATCTTTATTTATTTTCACAGTTGATGTTAGTTTGCAAACAGGACTATACAGAACCCACCAGTGCTGTTTTAATGAGCATTAGTTATAAGGCATGATTTGAACTACTCAGCAATTTTAAACCTAAAACATTTAAACAGGGCACCGATTTTATTTTATTGTTCACAGTCTGAATAGTAGAACATTAGAATAATGTACATGAGAAGAGCCTGTTCAGTTCAATAAAGCTTCTCAATATATTCCACTTAATTCTTCCATAAAAACATCAAGTCTAGTTTTGAAAGTCCCTGAAGTGCTCCTGTCTACCACACAATTTGGCAACTTATTCCATGGGTCTATGGTTCTCTGTGTAAAGACAATCTTCCTAATGTTTGTGTGAAATTTACCCTTAACAAGTTTCCAACTGTGTCCCCGTGTTCTTGAAGAACTTATTTTAAAGTAACAGTTTTAATTCACTGTAGTAATTCCCTCCATAATTTAAAACACTTCAATCATGTCACCTCTTAATCTTCTTTTGCTTAACCTACAGCCCTGGGATCAACCTAGTCGCTCTTCTTGGAACCTTTTCCATTTCTGTCATGTCCTTTTTGTAGCCTTGAGACAAAACTTTACACCGTTCTCCAGGTGAGGTCTAACCAGTGAGCTATAAAACTTGAGCATAACCTCCTTGGACATGTAGTCTGTACATTGTGCTATATAACCTGACATCCTGTTAGCCTTCTTAATGGCTTCTGAACACTGTCTGGTATTTGACAGTGTTGAGTCCACTATTACTCCTAAATCCTTCTTATAAGGAAACTATATACACTACACTATAGCTTTCCAGCTGGATGACAACAAAACAACAACTTTCAATAACTATGCCACCATGCCAAGTCTTGTCTCAAAACTGCCCCACTGTCACAATTTAATTTTTTAAACAAATAAATGGGTGCAAAGGGAGAATAACTACAAAAAAACATGCCCTTTGAATTGGTCATTTAAGTTGTAATGAAAAAGCAAGCTGACAGTGCTTTTATTGTTTACATGAGAGTTTGATTAAGACTTTACATTTTTACAATAAGTACAGTGAGTACAAATAATTGAGAAATACATTTTTCTGCACATGCTTATGCAGGCATATGAGCTAGTTTGCTATATAGAGCACCCATATTCACACACAGATACAGGTTGCATTTAACACATTAACTCTTTCAGGGCTGATGTCAACTTTTGCCAAAAGGAGGGGTTGATATTGGTATTCAACTGAAAACGTTACATTTTAGTTGGACTCTCTTTGCTAGGAGGAAAGTTAGCTTCATTGGTTTGACCGAGATTCCTTGCACATGCATGAGTAGCAAGGAGGAAACAATGGCAAAAATGGCACGGATATCTGGCAAGAGATTGAAGCGAATGCATAAAGCAAAATATTCCATGGACAACATTTTGCATATTATCACTGAATTCGACGCTGACTTGTCGGACTCCAATTTTGATAAGTAATCGAAAATGAATACGATGTACTCCCCAGCTGATGGTGGTGCTGAAGAGGTTCATGTAGTTGACATGCCTATGGCAACATTGGCATAGGAGGACCACCACCTGCAATGACAAGATGTGCAAACCAGATTGTGCTGCATTGCAACAACTGGCGATCACAGCACACTGCAACAGACATTTTATGTTATTTCTGCATTTCTTTGTCTGCTTTTCATAAAACTGTACTTTTTGGAAAAAAAAAAATCATCCCCCAAGGAGTTAAAGAACTCAGCTGGTACTAAAAAATGTATTTTACTTAATGAGAATGACTTTAAACATCCAGTGAGATAATGCTTAATGTGTACATAAAAAAAAAAGTACAGAACCTAGAATATCACACAACTTTTTAGTTTAGAGTGAAGCAAGGTGTCATAAATGTGCATCTGTGGATCACCGTCTCGGCTCGTCTAAATCATGTAATACTACCCTGGGACAAAAGGGGGTGCTCGTACAAATATTCTCCGCTTCTTTTTCCTCTGCAGTGGCAAAAGATCCCCGGTGAGGACAACTGATTCACCCCTTCCAGTCTTCCAGCTTTAAAGCCCACTGTTGCGAGAGAGACAGTCAGATTTGACTCAACTGAAGGGAAGGATGGAGTTCCATATTTCTTAAGCATTGTTGTCAGAACAGCTTGAATTAATCTGTTTGCAGTTATTTGTAACAGAGGCACGCATAGTGGCCCCATTTGTTTCATTTTTGTGACTGAAATTAAACAGGGACAATCATCTTGATGCCCCAATATTTCTTCTGAGACCTGTAGTAGCTTATTCGACTACAAAGAGACATTCCCACATCATCCCCACAATGCAAACTCTGGTAAACAATATGTAAACAACAAAATAACAAAGTAGCTAACACATCCTGATGCTGGCTCGTTGTTGCAGTGGATTAACAACTCACTGACAGCACTCCAGCTTCTGGACATTTTCACAAGACACATCTCAAGGCCCAAGAGCTCAGCAACTGACAAAAAAGGTCACAAATATTTGTATTTTCACTGTTGAACCAGGGACTTTGGTTTACTGCACCCAGACTGCTGTTTATTGTAAGGAATTAATTCTATCTAAAACATACTAAAAAAAAAAAAAAGGTGTTGAGTGCTTGTCCACCCATGGACTATTCGGATTTCTCTTAAATTTCCAAAGTTACATCAACAAAAACTGAAATTTCAGTTGTGTGGGCAAAATTTTGGTATCCTCAGGTATAAATGGTTAACTCAATCCAACTACAGATTAATTTCTGGTTAAGAGGTCTTCCGTGAAAAGTTTGTACATTCTCCCAATATTAGAATTGGTCTCATTCCTCTGATAAAAGACATCCCATTAGAAAAACTGGAGAAATTCAATTACACCAGCCAGAATGTGTAATTGAGCCAAACAAAGACGTGCATTATGAAGTTGTACAAAATTACTGATTTTTAAAATTCCTTTCTGAATGCAAGTTCACCTGCAAGCAAAAACCACTACAAAAGAAAAGTCATGCTAAATGTTAGTTTATACAGTATTTTCATCAAGAAACACTAAACTAGATGTATTGTTTTCTAATATACCTCTAGAACTAAAGACGTTACATGAAGAGACTGCTGATCACTGTAGAGTGATTAACAAAACACCTCTTCATGTACTGTATGTGTAATAAAATAGTGTTCTAAATATGACGTGCTTATATTCTAAAATATCGGATATTAATAGTCAATATGTAACAAAACAGAACGGCAAAATTTTAATAATTAAAGAACAACTGATAGAAGTGATTATAAAAACTGGCATACTACACACTTAACATTACAGATAAAAGAAAAAGAGGTTAGAAGTAAACTATAATTATCATAATCCTGTATCCTAAGTACTTGAAACTGCGTGATTTACAGCTAATTGACAGTGTGAATGCATGAGTAAGCTTCATCCTTGACTATCCTGTTTCTAATTTGAGGTTAAGAACTATGCCTTCTAAACGATTTCCGAGATGTTTTTTGCAAACACATTGAATTACATTGGATACTATGTATTCTTTGTCAGTAAACTTTAAACGAAAAACTGGCAGCTGTGCAGGCCTGAAAACAGAAATGTAAAGACAATGCTGTATCCTACTTGACTGATGACACTCAAATAATACAATATTTGGTAGAAACGCAGAAGTAATTTCACTGCTACAGGATCTTTTGTTAGGATCTAAAACACGGTTAAATAAGAGTAACAATGTTGCGAACAGGTCTGTCTTTGCAGCCATGATGACAGATGACTGGCGCGATGCCTCGCTCTATTCACTGGATAAACCGGTAGCTAATCGCTCAAGATGCCAATAAAGAAGTGCCTATATAGATCGGCCGTCACTCAAGGCCCTGCTGCTAGGAGGCTCCCGTCCTGGTTTAGTATGGGGTAAAAAGCTGCTTTGCTCCTCTTAACTACACGATTTCAACTGTGGGTACACAGACGAATCGCACGCTACGGACAAATCGCTCGGCTGCTAACAATACAGCAGCGGGGTGCGTCAGTCGCTCTTCTGTAACGTGACGCGGCGATCTCAGGTTTCCAGTAGTCACCAGAACTCGTTGCTACTTTAACTTCATACTGGACGCAGATGATCGGGCACGATTATATAAAATATATACATGTCTAGTTCATTTGCTAAGTATTTGTACGACCCAAAAAAAACTTTTACAGCTTATGCGTCGCTACAGAAATTGGCTCCACTGCGTCTTAATGTGCCTCGCTGCGTCAGTAACCCGGCCCCTGCTTAAAATTCAGAAGGGGGCTGTCATACCTCAGAGCGCACAGCAGGTAGTTTTATGCTGTAGGCGTTTATTCTTCAGGTAAAATAAAGAAAATCAAAGGCGTAGTGACTACAAATCCAACTAAAAATATTGTGTCTTACCTCAAAGCCACTCTTACGGAGCTCTCGTCCTGGCCAGTCGACATATTGGGAAAGGCTCCGCGAGTCTTGTACAAACAAAGGAGGAGAACAGACCACAGCAATGGAGATAAAGCCTGCTCAGTCGATAGTCCTTGCAACTAAGCCGACTCCTGTCTCCGTCAAGCCGGCAAAAAGTGCGCAAGGCAAGCGCTCAGTTGCGCTTCTCAGCCATTTTCTTTATGTTTAATAAAATGCACGTAACTGACCTAGGCAGTTTTGCTGCGTCTTTCTCAGGTGTTATTTTAGCTGTACGCACGCCATGGTCACCCTAATCCCACTTTCCACAGCAAACGTTTACCATTGGCTTTCTGCCTAAAATTCTCCCACGATCATCGGCTGTCTGCAACACATTGACAGGACTGCTGTTTGTAATGTGCCAGAGCTCACCAGGTTGCGCGAGCCGCAATGCGTCATCAAGTCACGCCCCCTTAGAGCGCGTGGACAGGGAGGGTGGATTGTGAAGACAGGTCGAGTGACAACGAGCAACGCCCGCGCGATCGCTTTCGAGAAGAGAAGGGAGCGTACTGCGGACAGCGACTTACCACTGTTAAAACACATGTCTGCTTCAAAATATAGGAGGCAAAACGTCATGCTCGAAGTGATGGATAATTAGCCATGAGATAATTGTAATTAGCTGTATTCATTAGAAAACCATTGCGACACTTCCACGCCTTACTAAATATACGAAGGCGTTCAAACTCTGTTATCTTCATGTTCCTGCTTCAATGATAATTATCCAGAAGCCGTAGAGACATCGTATAATTAGTCCTATTCATTAGAAAGCCAGTGTAAAATATGAATCATTCTTAGGTTATAGATAGCTTAGTGTCTAGTGCTTGGAGAGAACGGTGGGGCTCCCTTGGAATGACACTGACGTGCACAAAGCGCAAGGGTAAGTGGGGGGCTGCAAGCTGCGGGCCCCTTGAGCCTCTTCATTATAGACGATGCAGTTCCACAATGTCCACAGTTGCTTAACAAAACGGTGCAACACCAGTTGATCTAGCAGCGGAGGACGTGACAAAAACGAGCCGATGGGGGTAAAACTAATAATAATAATAATAATTCATTACATTTATATAGCGCTTTTCTCAGTACTCAAATCGCTGTCCACACAGGGAGGAACCGGGAAGCGAACCCACAATCTTCCACAGTCTCCTTACTGCAAAGCAGCAGCACTAAAGTTGGCTTGTATCCCTCTCAGAAATTATTTCCACCTCGCACTTACTCCTATATCTACTCCTATATCTTTTTCACAATTGTATGCAAATTTAAAACTTTACAGTTCCTTTATCCATTCATTTAGATTAGTATGGCAAGTTAATGACCATCTCGACCTCCTCTGGTGCAAGACAAGAGCCAACATTGCATTGGACGGGGCGTCAACGTGTCAGTCACCACGTCTTTTGAAAGTTTAAAAAAAAAAATGAGAAGGTGCAAACTCCATACAGACTGGAATGTGAGACAGGGGGGCTAACCACTGTGCCATCGTGCTGCCTTTTACTTCAGTTCATTCTCAAATGATGCTCTTTTCATCAGGTCAAATTAGATAACTGGACAGATGGTCAAAGATGATAAGAAGAGCAGACATTATTTAAATTAACTAAATAAGCTATTTATAAAAGTTCCAACAAATGGAAAAAAAACAAATTCAATGGCTTAGAAATAAATACTAAGAAGGCTTGTATTCAGGGATTTAAAAGTGCAGGAATCTTGTGTCAGACCCAAAGTGTATGTATGACAAAATTGAAGCAAATGAATGGTCCGGAATTTTACCTGTAGAAGAGTAGAGCCTGATGACTAGAAACATGTAGATGTGCATTCAGTCCTCAAGAAAAGGTATAAAGTTAACATGTCATAATGTTGTCAGAGGCACTATACATTTAGAGAGATAGGGGGCTAGAGTAGCATTTGGTACAAGACAAGAAATGGCAATGACAGCAAAACAGTCCATCACCAGGTCCTCTGGCACACACATATGGAGTTTCCAATTAATCTTAAACATAAATATTTGGAAACTTATCTCCATTCCTTTTAAAATAATGGAAACAACAGCTATAATCCAAAAAACTTCTGTGTATGTAAAAATATTCAAAGCAAAGTGTTTAGAGGTTGAGTATCCTGCCAAACAACCTTGTGAGACCTTTAAAGAGGTCAACTGAAGTAGTACAGAAAAGCAAAGCATACAACAGTTATTATTTACACTTGCCAAAAGGTCCTGATATAGTTCAGTACAGAACATTCATTTTTAATAAAGCACTAATCACTTTGGACAGGCTCAGAGTACTGTAACAAGTTCACAGGTATAACACCTACAAACATTGCCAATTACAATATGCACATACAGAAAATACAGATTAGTTTAAACACAGTAAAACAGAAATATCTGTCTATTAACATCATCACTGATCTATAGCCAGTTGACAACAGAGAAGAGGAACATAACTTCAGTCAGTAGCATCCCTGAGGAAAATAAACTTCTGGGGGTGTCCATATTCATTTATAACAGACATAGTTAAAAGACAGTGTCAGTCATGGTCCTGTTGACCTAGGCCAACTGGCCAAGAACCCCTGCTAGGCATTCTGCAGTATTACACAGGTTTCTTTGTGAACTCTGCTTTTATTAAAAGTGAATAAAATATTCTTGTAAAATCTTCCCTGCATCACACTTGCAAAAATATCAAAGTTTGGAAACTAAGTAAGGTGTTAACATCCAAAATGCATACAGTACAAGTATATCTGCTTTACAGTAGGTTTAGGTAGGGTACTTTGCCTAAAGCCAAACAACTATTAGTTTTAACACTGGGTTGTACTACAAAATAATTTAAATGAAAAGCACTGTTTGGAAGATACCTTAAGAGAATGAGTCATTAGAAATGTACCTAGTCTGTTTAATTAAGAATAAAAAACATGGATCACTTGAGTAAAATAAATACTACTCTTCATTCATTGTGTTGTTTAAAAAAAGATTTTGCAAAGTAATATGAAACAAAATAATATAAATATTGCACTAAATAACACAGGAAAGGACATAATTGTGTGAAGATTTGCTCCTATGCAGTATATGAACAACGGATAGTAATGGTTAGGACAATGCAAATGTCCTCTTTCACCATTTTTATTACTGATATTATCAGAATTGATTATGGGGCTGTGGAGGCAGAAGTGAATAAAAGAGGAAGGCTGACAATGAAATAGGATTTGGTGATGTACTACTATCACATCCATGACAGTTTCTTGCCTTCTGTCTACATCTAGTAAGACAGGCTTCAAACACTGCAACCATGAATTGTACTGAACAGGTTTAATAAGGGAAGGATGGACAAGAGAAAGATGTGATACACTAATGTAGAGCATTATACTATTTACACACATGAGCCTTAAGGAAAGAATGAGCATCTCTGAGGAGAACTAGGAAAACCTGAAGAAAGTCAAGCACAAAGCCATAAGATGAACTAAAATGTCTTCTAATGATGAGAGATGGTATTTGAATTCTATTTTAGTGAAGAAAGGCTCAGATGCATTCAGAAAGAAGGCAGTCTGGTGAAGATAGTACTCAGGAGAATATTACACGAAAGGGTAACCAAGGACAATGTTGATATTTACTGTTAACTTTAAAAAAAAGGTGCATTGCATATGTGGACATAAAAAGAATAACAGAATCAGAAATTAAAGAAATCACATGCATTGAACTTGCTTTTAGGTAGAACATTAAACATGATGACTACTGTTACTGCCATTACACTGTAGCAGAGGAATCAGTTGCCTCTGTTTAAAACACGTTCCAACATGCAACATTAAAATGCTATCCCAGATGGACATCTCACTTCGACCCAGACAGCTTGCGGCATGTTCTTATCTTTTTTGAAATATTAATTGTGGTAACTCTACTACTGACCTATAACATTTACAGTATATTTGGCAAGTTTCTAAAAAATTCCAATGCAAACAGTGCAGACTAATATATATATATATATATATATATAGATATAAAGATATTAAGAGATATTAAAATGCCTAACATAAATGACTGAAGTCATCCTTTCCCATATACAAATGACCAAAAAGCCTTTGAATGACACATACTACAAATATTACATTGGTTTTAGTAAACCGTACATCTCTTCATATGTTGACAACAGCAGTGCAGTACCAGTAATTATCATCTTTTCCTAACATTCTAGGACATAAAGATTAGTAACACTTGACCTACATAATATTGAAGGAAAGAAGATAAAAATAAAGGAGAAAACTCACAGCTTCAGTGTTAAGTCAAATCTAACAAAAGTAAAGGAATCCAGGTTGACATGTGCAATTTAAACATAAATAAATAACACCTATGACTGTAATGTGATAGAAGAAAAACACAATGACCTTTATTTTTTACTTTGCAGTTTCTAGTGCTTTTTTATGTTTTAGTAGTGTTATAAGTACAGATGTGTCTTGCTTGTGCATAATAGAGTTTGGGCATAAGATTTATCTGTTTTGTTCCATATAAGAATATATATTTTTACATATAAATTACAAAAAACAGTTATTCTGACACAGATCCCTATGAGACTGTTGTGATGGTTACATTCCCTCTTTCCTGCACTCAGTACAATAATTAGGAAGTAACCCTCCTCTATTTCTTTTTTTGGTTTCCTGCTGTAGCACCTGGTACCATTGCTGTACCTCTAAGCTGTTATTCTACCCATGGAAAATACATCAGAGGTAGTAGGAGCCTTAGAATGCAAGAAAGAAATGATCTTTTCATCTTATTAGACTGCTCAGCACAAACCTGTGTAATACTGCAGAATGCCTAGCAGGGGTTCTTGGCCAGTTGGCCTAGGTCAACAGGACCATGACTGACACTGTCTTTTAACTATGTCTGTTATAAATGAATATGGACACCCCCAGAAGTTTATTTTCCTCAGGGATGCTACTGACTGTCCCCAGTAATACAGAGGGAATATGCAGACTACAGAGAAAGTGATTGGACTGGCAATTGGGCCAAAGTCGCTGGAATTATGAGGCACCACTTATAGTTGTGCCACTGTAATCATTCAGTTTTCTAGGCAAGGTTCATTTGGGATTAAAATTAGTTTTAACTAGATCCCTTTCTGATTAGTATTTAATAGGAAAAATAATAACAATAAAACAAACCAGGCAAAATTTGAAAATTTACCATTACATAATATCATGTCATAATTCTTTACTAAACAAGTTTTATGTTTTAACTTTTGAATAAGTAGCTTTAAATCATCAGATTGTGTATCATATATTCTAACTGTATGGGGTATTTTAAAGTATGCAATATATAAAGGGAAAAGTGGGTGAAAGCAAAAAATTGGTTGTATTCACATTCTTTCTCATAATTGATAATTTGTTTATAATTAAACATGCTTTTTTATTAATATATCCTACATTTTAAGAGTTTGGGAGCAGAGATGTTCTTTTCATCTGATTCTCTCTTTCACCATTTTCTTTTTTTCTATGTGCATCACTTCCTTCCACTAGGGGACACCAATTTATACCCTACCATGGTGTTATTTTAAGAGTCAGTGATTACCTCACAAGGTCAGTGACCTCTTGACAATGCCATGCCTTGGTTTTTCACACTTTAGCCTCCTGGTTATATATTTTTGAAGGGCTAGATAACTGAAAAGCTCTTTTTTGCTGACTTGCACATCATACAGCAAACAGAGCAACTGGCTAACTTTCCAATTGTCCAACAGTGCTTCAGAACTGTATATCTGGCACAGGTCTGTTTTCTCTTCCAGAGTGGAGCAAGTGCAGACACACTTGGAAAAGTGTACGGATTTTCCAGCATTCAGCATTTCTGGTATTAAGGCCACAAAAGGGCATAAGGCTGAGTCTGTTTAGCTGTTTAAACAGAGGGCCAGTCTTTTAGTTCAGAACCTGCTACGTATTAAAGTTGTTTCATCCAGAATATACTGAATCTCAACATGCTTTCTCAGCTTTCAGGCTAAATAACAGGAGACACTGAAATACACCCTGAAAATGGACCTTGTGACTGCTCTCCTATTTTTAACCCCGAAACTGGCAACTACCCATTTCTGGTGAGACATACAGCATGTTTTGGATCATTCTTGCTGTAAATATTTCTGTTCATCAATGCATATTGTAATTGTGATGTAATTGTAATGCATTAATTGGAGCATACACCAGCGCATGCTGTGCCCTACAAAAAACAAAACAGTGATGGCATGTTAAAGACACAATAGAAACAATAATCTATTTTTAGTCAAATCACAGGCAGACATGACATATGGAGCTGAGATTTAATGCAGATAAAGAATAAGGACAGTGGGATTCACAGCATACTTGGTTTCTTCTACTTACTTCAGATGCTGCTACCTACTGAATCTTAAATAAATGAATGTTAAAAAACCTGTGATTTGACAGTCTTTGTCAGACTGAATCCAAATTAACTCAGGTACTGTCTTAAAAAGGCAAAAAGTAATCTCCTATCTGACCACTGTCAGTGGCTCAGTTGATTTGGATACTTGTGAAGGAAGAGTTAAGCTGTTTCTTTTCTTTAGTCAAAGGTAAAAGATACATCAGACAAGTAACAAGACAAAAAAATGAAAAACTCCAAAAGGAAGGCTATAGAGATTTTTGGTGTCTTCGGATATCCCAAGGTCTATTACAGCCATGTTTGGCTCCACTGAAAAAAAACAGTGTCTTAAGTACTTTATAGATAACTTTTAGATACCTGTGAGGTTGGGGAAAATTACCATTTGCCAGTTTCAAAATTAATTAACAATTATGGCCTGTATAGAGGGTTAGCTGAAAGGGGCAATGAGACTTGAGAAAGTCAAGGGGAAAACAAAATAGTGCCAAGTATGGAGATAAACAGGACTCAGCCTACTCTAGTCTGCCACAAATCTGGCTCTGGGAAGATTATAAATGTGTTCTTGTGTAATATTCTTTTCACTGAAGGGACTCAGAATACTCTACATATTTACATATGTAATACATTAAAAAAAGACATGAGGCAGTATATATAGTCTAGGGCAGGGGTAGGCAACGTCGGTCCTGGAGTGCCACAGTATGTGCAGGTTTTTGTTCCAACCCAGTTCCTTAACGAGAACTCAATTATTGCTGATGAAGCACATATTGCTTAAGTGACATTTTAATGCTTCATTTGAGTGGCCTCGCTTGTTAAGGTTCTCCAACCTTAATTGCTTATTTCAATCTTAAACTGCTGCATTCAGTGTTTTAATTGCTCCTTATTAGCAATAAGATGTAAAACAGGGGTAGGCAATGTCGGTCCTGGTGAGCTGCAGTGGCTACAGGTTTTCATTCAACCCAATTGCTTAATTAGAAACCAATCATTGCCAATCTCAGACCTTATTTAATTTTATGGCTTGTTAGTCTGTGCAATGTAAGGCTTTTATATCGTAGATTTTTTTCCTTTCCAAGGATATCATCCAAATGATTTGAAGCCTAAAACAGATCATTTTCAGTCTGTCACATTTTTCTATTAAGTGTTTTATTAAATCAAACCGTGCATGATGAACACACACAGATGTAATTGGAAAAAAGCTAGCTGGAGAACTGCTGGCTGCTTTGTCTTTTACATCTTATTGCTAATAAGGAGCAATTAAAATACTGAATGCAGCAGTTTAAGATTGAAATAAGCAATTAAGGTTGGAGAACCTTAACAAGCGAGACCACTAAAATGAAGCATTAAAATGTCACTTAAGCAATATGTGCTTCATCAGCAATAATTGAGTTCTCGTTAAGGAACTGGGTTGGAACAAAAACCTGCACATACTGTGGCACTCCAGGACCGACGTTGCCTACCCCTGGTCTAGGGTAAATAAATATATGCATTAAGGAATATTTTTGGAAATTGCTAAATCCTTCAGGTTTTTTAGGCAACTAATGCAGGTATTTTAAATACATTCTAATGAAATGCAGAGTAAGATAATGTACAGCAAGGTAAGCCACGATCTCCTGGCAACAGAATAGAGAAAAAAATTAAGTTTATGTAGATCTTAGAGGAAAATAAACTTAAGGCAGATAAAAAATACTTCAGGAAAAGTCAAAGCCAAGAGTCCAAATCGCCTAGTCAGACTACCTACCCAGTTCTGCCTGAGTATAGTCTAGTGATATATTTCAGTGCAGAATATCATATGTACTTGAAAGCATTTGAATTTTGCATAGGTCTGACACAGGTATGGCACTGATGATGCTCATGTCTCCCATCCACTCTCCCAACAAACTCTCCAAACAAGAAGACAGAGCTAGGAAAGGCAACATTAGAATTATTGGACTCCTGGAAAATGTGAAGAAAGGGGATATTTTTGATTTCCTGGAAAAGCAATGGCCTGTATGGCTCCTGTCTATCCCAAATTTTAGACCTGAAGGGATGGGGGCTCATAGAATATGTTCAAGAGACAGTGACACTACGCGTTCACATCCAGTTATAATGAAGCCGATCCATTATTCTGACAGAGCTACCATCCTGAAGGAGGCATGTAGTAATCAAAATATAACCTATGAAGATTGGAATATATAATTCTACAGTGATTATTCAACCCACACAGCACAAGCATGCTAGGCCATTTCTCCAGTGATCAACAGGGTTCGACAGCTCGGTCTCTCCATTTTCCTGATTTATCCAGTGAAGCTTTGTATCTCCTTTCCAGGAGGATAGCAGATGTACAGTGACCCTCAGCAAGCGCTTAATTTTTTTTTTTTTTTTGTTCTTTATTTCGCCTTATACAATTTCTTGTATTAGGAATTTGGTAGTTTTCACATACCCCTTGGGGTCAAAGTGCAGGGTCAGCCATTGTACAGCGCCCCTGGAGCAATTACAGGTTAAGGGCCTTGCTCAAGGGCCCAGCAGAGCAGTGGCCTTTTTTGGCAGTGACGGGGATTCAAACCGGCAACCTTCGGGATACCAGCGCAGCTCCTTAGCCTCAGAGCCACCACTCCGTCCTATGCCCTGGATTTATATTCTTACACCAGTACTTGAGCGCTTTGACTGCTATACTGTATGTACACTATTCCAGTTCCATTTAAGCATTTCCATACACATTGATCTGTAATGGCTAACTACATTGACTGTATTCTAATTGTTTATATATCATGTGTATATACAGTATGTATATTGACAAATAACTCTGTGTTTTCATTGAAGGCTTTAAAACTCATTTGTCATGGTTAGAGAGTCGCAGGGTGTGGAAGGGATCAGAACATGGGCCTACTACACTCCAGCAACAGTGCACCATGTGCTGGGGGTTTCTCATGCTCCACCCTTGTATATTATCTGTCTGTTAACTTCAGATATACTGTCTCAAAATGTCCTTATGTTAGTCTATGTGATGTGGATGTGGGGAGTTGAGGTGGGATTATTTTCACCGTGTTTTCTCCCTGTATGCCCATTCAACATATTGGTTACTTTCTGTTTTTTTGTTTAAGAGACCTTGGTTCAGTTTTTTGTGGTGTTTCTGCTAAATTCATGCTAAGGGTGTTTGGGGGTGGGATTTCGGAGCTATTGTCTACATTATATACGGTTGCTGGCTGGGCAATGGGACAGACATGTTTGGTACTATTTACTATGTTTCATTACAAATCTCCTTTGCTGATAATTATTCCTTCTTCTCCCTGATGGCTAATCTAACTGTCTTTTCCTGGAATGTAAGGTCGCTCTCTTTCACTTGCAAGCCATCGCGTGTTGCTGATTTATTATCTTTCAATAAGGTAGAAATAGCATGTGTGAACCACCACAGGTGCTCCAGCCAGCCCAACCTGACACAGATAGGCAGAACCACGAGTTCCAGCACAGAACATGTTTATTTACAAGAGGGGAAGCGCTTTTCTTCAAAATCTTTATATGAAAATATCTTTTCCTTTTTGGTTGCCTTGTTATTTGTTTTTAACATCAATAAAAAATTGATTACAAAAAAAAATTACATTACAACCAAGGTATGCAGAAGAGCATATCTGAATGCACAACATGTTGAACCTTGAAGCAGATGGGCTACAGCACTAGGAGACCACAAGGGTGCCACACCTGTTAGCTAAGTACAGGCAACTGAGGCTGCAATTTGCACAGCCTCACCAAAATTTGACAACAGAAGACTGAAAAAGCATTGCCTGGTTTGATGAGTTTCAATTTCTGCTGCAATATTCGGAGTGGTAGGGTCAGAATTTGGTGTCAACATCATGAAAAAATGCATCCCTCTTGTATCAATGGTTCAGGCTGGTGGTGGTGGTGTAATGGTGTCAGGAATATTTTCTTGGCACACTTTGGGCCCCTTAGTACCAACTGAGCATTGTTTAAATGCCACAGCCTACCGGAGAATTTTTGCTGACTATGCCCATCCCTTTATGACCACAGTGTACCCATCTTCTGATGGCTACTTCCAGCAGGATAACATGCCATGTCACAAAGCTCAGATCGTCTCAAACTGGTTTCTGGAACATGAGTTCTCAGTACTCAAATGACCTCCACAGTCACAAGATCTGAATCCAATAGAGCACCTTCGGATGTGGTGGAATAAGAGATTCACATCATAGATGTGCAGCCAATATATCTGCAGGAATTGAGTGATGCTATCATGTCAATTTGGACCAAAACCACTGAGGAATGTTTCCAGCACCTTGTTGAATCCATACCATGAAGAATTACAGCAGTTCTGAGGGCAACAGGGGGTTCAACCTGGTACTAGCAAAGTGTACCTAATAAAGTGCATAAGAACTATTAAAATTATGGTGTAGAAAAAAATCAGGTAGATGTTCATATTGTATGAAAATGCACACTTGTAGCTCTGGCATGACTCCAGTTTGAAAATAATGTACCTTTGGTTTGTTTTACAGTAAATGTATAGCCCAAAAGAGCTTCTTTGATATTGGCAAGCAGATCACTGCAGAGACTGGTCGATGTAGCTAAAGTCTCTTCCTGCAACAGTCCAGCATCTTATGGTCACAGTGTGTGCTCAGTGTGTTGTGGGACAAGTGCTTTCAAGACTTTACACTGATTTACAAAGATTTAAATTTGGCTCTAAATTTAGCTGGGTCAAAATATCATTATGCAAGATTAACAGTGGCCTAGATAAGTACAGTGAAGAAATGTCTTTGAGTGGCTTAGTCAAAGCACACATCTTAAGCCAACAAAAAATCCATGACATGAAGGCAGCAGTCCATAGATCAACATTAGCCAATATGATTGAGCTTTAGCTGTTCTGGAAAAGAGAATGGGCAAAAACTCCATCATTTGGGTATGAACGTTGGTAGACACTTAACCAAAAGGAAACATGAATACTGTTCATGAGAAATGGTCAGCTACAAATTACTTACTAAAGGAGTTAAGAATTATAAAATCAATTTTTACTTTTTGAAAATGTAAGTACTGTAGATGCGCTTTTATGTTGAAAATCAAAGTAATATTGTGTTGATTAATGGCACAATCTTTTACTTTAACCCAATCTGATTTTCATCTTTAGGCAGCAAAATGTGAAAAGTATGCAAAGATGTGAAGACTTTTGTGTCTTTTGTATGATCTATATATCAAAAATAGGAGTCCATTCTAAAACCAGTGGTATACATTTTAGGTTTAAGTTTTAGCTTAAGATATTTTAATTCTTATAAAAATCAACATACAGCCGGGGCCTTTGCATAGCCTCTACTCTGGAAGGATCAGGGGAGGGAGCATTGCATTTCCAGAGCAGTACCTCCCCCGGAGCGCTAGGTGGCAGCCTCCCTGGGTTGCAGCAGTGCCCCAAACTCCTGCAGGGCTACATGGGAGCTGGAGTTTGGTGCCATCCTGTTGGGTTCCATGGGTGCCACCAGGGGGTACTGCAGCTGCTGCTGAGCCCTTAATTGCAGCACTTCGGCCAGGTGCCTTATAAAAGGAGCCAGAAGCCACTAGTCCAGGGAGCCAGAGTCGGGTGGAAGAGGATGAAGCTTGCCAGGAGGAGTGGAGGCGGATGGAGAAAGAAAAGAAACTGTTGGGTGCTTGTATTGGAACTGTGCTGTACACGAGGGAAACGGGAAGGAAAAAAATGAAAACATGTGCCCTGAACTTGTGTCCTGTGTCTGTCTGTGTCAGCTTTGGGCATCAGGAGTGCCCTCTGCAGGCCACAATACAAATAAAAGTGGAAGATTTAACAAATGTTCCACACAAGTAAAATAAACAGCATTGACATTAATGCAAATTTAAATCAGTAAGTACTTTATCATTTACCAATATCCACACGTAAACCTGTAGTTTTTTCTGTACACTAAAAAACTTGGTTTAGTTGTTTATGTAATCATACCCATTGTGTACCTAATCAAGCATAGCATGTCAAGCAAATTAAGTTTGGGATACAATACGTATATACTGTATCAGGTAGTATGGTTATGCAGTGGTGAGAAATGCAGCTTTAGTGACCTGGGTTCAAATCCCAGCCTGGTCACCAATTTTCCACATAGAGTTTGCAATTCTTCTCCATGTACAAGTGTGCAGTTTCTGGATATTGCAGTTGACTGAGAGCTATAAAGTAGTTTGGTATGAGTATGTAAGCGAAACTGCCAGAGAACAGACTGACACATCACCCTAAATTGTTTCCTGTCTTCCTTCATATACTTCTGGAATCGTCTCTATTGTATGAAATTTTGCAATGGAATAAGCAAGTTCAGAAGATGGATGGATATTTTATATACAAAACTGTGCTATGTATGTAAGCTGATTATTTTGGTTTACTTTACATTTTTAAAGAACACTAAAAATGTATCTATTCACAGATGAGTGTTTTCCATTCCTCCTGTGGAATAAATTCTAACCATTTCATGAATTCTTTTAAAAAATGAGAGCAAAGAAATGTAGGCATTTTGCATTTGCCACTTTGAAACTGAAAAAGATTGTACAGTACATTTGTAAACTATATCCATCCATTTCCATAACTGCTCCATTGATTTCAGGGTGCTGGCCTGAACATAACCAGACAGGAATCAATACTGCACAGGATATGAGACCATGGCAGGGCACACCCAAAAGCCAAAATGGCACATTAAAAATATCACGGAAATTTTGAGAAACAAAAACAGACAAAAACTACAAGCTTTACAAATAAAGCACTCATTCCCGAGCTGAACATGCAGCCACATGCTTTGAGACAGTCCTGCTACTTACTGCACCATACTGTTCACACATTTATCCATTTAACAAATGTTTAATTTATTATTCTCCCATAATTAGCTATTTTGCTATAAACTAAAAGATCCTTAACAAAAATTAAAAACGTTTACATCTATAATGTTAATGTAATTGAAATCACTTTGTGAATATGAAATGATGTGAGTCTAAATTCTAATGTTTGATATTAATTCAGATTGTTTAAAGCAGTATCATTTTTAAAAAGGCAAAATGCACATAACAAGTTGAAAACTATTTCAACTGTCATAAAGACTGGACCATTTATCTGTAAATTTAAAGTCTCCTATTGCATGCAAATATTTTTACTTGATTAACATCTGTAGAACATGACTGTGCTTGATATAATGTATAGTAATATTTTAAAAAATCACTGAAGGGAAAGGTGGGGCATGAATCTTATGTTATCCAAACACACCCTTTTAACTGCACATTATAAGTAATGTGTTTAGTCTCTATAATTACGATGTGTTTTAAAAGTAGAAAAAAGCAAAACCTTGAAGAAGAACAATAAAAGTGCAAGAAAGTTTGAATGAAGGCTGTTTAGTTTCGTAATACATCCATCCAGGACTGTTTCAAACCACATTAACCAGTTTGGGGTCAGAGGTCAGAAGAAAGAGGGGAAACAAATTAAAACACATAAGATCTGGTACTGATTTGTACCAGCTCAGAATGTTGCCACTGTGACCCTAAACAGTAGGAAAATGCAATAATAAAGAATATGCTGCATAAGGAGATTATTTTTTAATTATTAAACAACCACAACTATGGTAATAAGAAAAAGATAACTGCCAAAAAAGTTTCTGCAAAGACAGGAATTAAATCACTTCCATGATGAATGTGGAACTGTTAAAAAACCTGGTGGTCAGTGGTAGTTAATGTGGCAGCTGTCTGTAATACACAGTGCAAGTGCAGAGTTGTCAAAGTGCTTATTTTCTGAAAACAATTATGGATTAAAATTGTACTCCCAGGGCTGATTATGTCATTTGTTGACAGGAGAAGCCAGTCTGGTAGTCAGTATGGGGTCTGTAATGTAGTGGGTGATATGCCAGTGGCAAGTTCACACACACACACACACACACACACACACAGAGTCAATGTTCACATTCCCCAATGTATTCCTCAACAGGAGGCACTTATAATAGTCCACTTGAGAGGACCCCTAAAGTTGTACTAGAGGAGGCTTCATGTATGGTATGGCTTTGTAGTTGAATTTGGGCAAGGACTGGGGAGGTTGTACTTTAGTGATTCATGGAACAACCCTGTCTGTGGCAAGCTGGAGTCCAATCACAGTACTTGTTACAGTAGTGCTGTAAAATATAGAAGTTTAGGACACAAATCAGTTTCGGTCCTCTCATGGTCAAACTTCCCATTTCAAAATTAAAAATCCTTTAAAACGTGTCTCAGGAAGAATGAGTATAGACTTTTCAACAAGACAGAAGAAAAATACACAATCTTTTTACAGATGTTTATCATGGCACCTGGCCTTAAGACAAAGACACTGTTGAAGGTACACAACAACCCCTCGAGATATTAAAAAAAAAACTGCATAGTTTTTACAGCAGTTAAAAATCTGAAGCAAGCTGAAAGTAAGTGTGCATGAAGAAAATAAAAGTCCTCTGTGAAGCAGAAAACCAGTGTAGCTCCTGGTACCTGGACTAATGAATGATGGCAAAAAGCTTTTAGAGAAGGATCAAAGACTATCAGTGTCTTTTAAAGTAATTGAGGCAGTAGGAGTATCTGCAGTGCTGCCGGTGAGCTTGAGATTTCTGAACTGTTGGGCAAGGATTTCTTGCCTCATGGGAACCATAGCAGTACCAGTTCATAAAGGCATTTATTAGAGATCAGGATTTATCTATAGTATTTCATACGACACTCACATCTTGCTTATTTAGAGTTAGTCCACCACTCTGGGATGTGAGAGGAAAACCAGGGAATCCAGAGGAGAACCCATATGCACATGGAAAGAACATGCAAACTCCAAATAGATAGTCAGGATCTGAACCAAGGCTTCTCAAGCTTTAAGTATGCAGCACTAATCTAGGTGTCTATCAGAGAAGGCCACGAGCCACTATAGTCCGAGATGCACATATCGTTGTAGTATCTACCTGTGAGGCAATTTCAATAATGTGCTTTAAAAAGTACATTTGGCTTACTGCAAGATCAGCATTTTTCCTGTCATGTTTAAGACTGCAAATTTGCATAGGCCAGCCATGCAGAGTGGACTTGTCAGGCATTTTGGGAATATTATCACAAGGTGAGTCATCATAAGCAGGATGTTTGTGTGAAACTGAGAAGTGCTATCTAGTGCAGTGGCACTGTTGTATGTCTTCCCGCATACTGACAAAATATTCATTTTAAGCACCTGAACAGCTGACATATAAAAACAAATAAATAGAGGCATTCTTAGTACGCTAGGCCAAGCGTTGACAGAAGTTTAGTCGACAGAGCTGGGAAGGAAAAATTTTGAAAACAGCACATGCTGTGAAAGCCATTTGAATGCCCTAACACTAACCTGAAAAATGGAGCTAATTGATGATCAAATGCTCCAGGACGTGCTTCACTCTTCTGACCTGTGCAATCAGATGTGAGTGCCTGCCTAAACACAAACTACAACCTAAAGAGCAAAATAAAACACCAAAATGCTGCTAAAGGAGAAATGGCTTAAACAAACACATCTACCACACAATTCAATATAAGAAATAAATCCATAAAAGAATGGAGTCTGTCAAAAAACGTTTTTGAGACAAAATGAACTTCTTGTGCAAGATGAACTTGTCCCAACTAACCACATGCAGACAACTTTATAACATTTCAGTCATCTTAGATACAGTACCTTGAATTATGCAAAATGAACAAGTCCAACAATGAAAAAAAAAACAAAAAGGCACCAACATAGCACAGAATGAATGCTAGCTAGCACAGCAGATACTTTTTACTGTTTACAGGTGCTAGTGACACCCTTAAATTGGTGCAGAAAAGTGTTGATTGATGAAATTTGCAGTGAAAATGCTGCATTCATCGCTGACTGTGTTCACTGAATATTTTCCTGGAAATGTGCGATGTGGCTGGCTTAAACAAACTTTTTTTTTCTGCCCCCCCCATCCCCCCCCCCCCCCCAGGAATTTTGAGAGGCCAGTGTGACACCAAAGAGCTGTAGCAGCTAATGTTGGATGGGACAGCCGCCCAAGTATACAACACTGATCCTAGTATTGGGCTAAAATGAGTGAAAAACTTACAAATACATTTAAAAACATACACAGAAGGAAACTGGACATTTGTTGGGATATTTGTGTGTTAATGGAAATGTCTTTTTACATGAATTTGTATGTGACCTGTGTGTAATATGTGAACCTAAACCCTTGGCTGTGCTGTGCAGTTGAGGCCAACAGAAAGGACTGAAGAATCCATGTGATTTAGTGCTGCACTTATTTGGTAGCAGTGGCAGTGAATGAATAGAAGAGTCATGGAAAAAAATAAAAGACAAAACAAAGTGTGAGTACCTGACATTAAATCTGTGCAGGGCGAGCCTCAATGTATTCATGCTTCCTATCTGCCATTGTCTGTGATAAATTTTACTATTTGGATATTTAATTCTAAAGTGCTATTGTATATAAATGCAATGAATTATTATTATTATTATTCATTTTATCTCAGGGAGGCATGGTGGTGCATTGGTCAGCTCTGTGGCCTCACAGCTCATGTTTCTGGCCACAATAATTGGTCCAGCAGAGTTAGAAGATATTTCCCGAGCTGCCAGGGACACTTAAAAGACTACTGCACCATTATGATTCTCTCAGTTCAGTTCCTCCTTCCCCATTAACCTCAATGCATTTTGTGGAGTTTGGCAAAGTTCCCGAACATTTCTATGATTTCACTAAAATTGAGGCAAAGCAAATTCAGTGAAGTCCACTCACCACTAGTTCAGAGCACCAAATTCATTGAGGTTTTATTAATGAAATGACACGATTAACACATTAAAAGGCATAACTTTGGAGGCATGGCCTTGAAAATTAAAGTTTTATTCAGCTCTTATTTTTTAAACACCTGGCAAGCGAGTAGGATTTCAGTGAAACTCTGCTCTTGCTTTTCCAAACTCCCATGATATACCACCAGAGGGACATCATGAGGTTCAATGACAGGTGGCACATCCACTTTCCTCTCTAGAGCAGCACCATACAGCTCTTGGCGCTCCAACTGTTATCTTCTTCAATCATTGTTTAAGTTGGAGCTTTGCCTCCTTTTAAAAGAAACTTTCTCGCTGTTTCTCCTGGCAGTCCTCAAGATACAGTTTCTCATAAACTGCTAAGAGTACAATAATGACAACAAAAAGCAAGAATGTATAATTAAAATGAAAAGCTGGCAATGTAACAAAATTAAATGAAGAAATGAATATATATACTGCATATCTATTATAAAAGGAAATCCTGAGACGAGACTTTCTCGGAGGTAATTTCAACTCCCGCGAGAGATAATTTCAGGTCCTGCTAGATGAGACTTTTTGCCAAGTGATTCTGACAAGTCCTGCCCACTTCTCAAACATTTACAACCCCACCCACGGTCCAATCACTTCTCATTCATGTTAATGCAATTGTCAGACACAGTTCTTGCGCTCTCAGCTCCAAGCGGAGCCAGAAATAAAAGACAAAGAGTAGAAGACAAAGTAAAACTTCGTAAAGAGGTTCAAAAACGCTGGCGCAATATAAATGCAGAGCATGTCAGAGATTATGAAAGTACTAAACTTCGAAAGTCTCAAAAAAATGATAGTAAACATCGCATTAGCACTAACAAACTGAAATTATTACTCGGTGAAAATAACGGAACAGTGAAAAGAGATTGAATATATGGGCATAGGTGATATGACAGAAGTATGTAAATATTGCTCGGCTTTAAACTTTAAGTTAGAGACCTGTAGATCATCTAATTTGCATTGCCATCAGGCAAAAGTAGTGTTTCTTCCCAATGAAGAGGCGTATCCGTGAGAATTTAAAATTTTGTTGTTTGGTGAATGTGAAATCCACATATGCGAGTGAGAGAGATGCGAAGTGGCGGGCATTGGCGAGCAAAGCAAGGAGGGGGGCAGAGCCCCCTAGTATATATATATATATATACATAAAAAACAATGCTTCATAAATGTTGTATTTTGCATGTTTTAGTTTCATTTTCTTCTTATGTGTCATGTGACTGCAAAGGGTTCTCAGCTGCGGCCAGGCTAGTAAATGATCACTTTTTTTCTATTGGTTTCTATGGTGCTTTAGAGCAGCACATGTTTCAATTGGTCAGACTCCTTGGCTGCTGGTGTCCAATCAGGGGTCAGCCCAATTACCTGTGGGTTAAATATGGCCACTCCACTGATATCCAATATCCCTCAGTGGACAATTCCAAGCAAAATAAATATCTCTTTGTATTGTAGATAAAGATGAAAATCAGCCAGTTAGGTTACGCTTCAGGTTTTTGATTATTGTTCTTTCTACTTTTTATGCTGTCATCATGTTAGGATCTCCTGGCATTTTAATGCTCATAATAATCCTTGGGTCTTTGTTCTTAACAATAAGCAGGCAATGCATATGAGGGCAAAGCTTACAATTTAATGCACAGTGCACAGTGACGTACTGATTATTGATTGAACTTCACCGCTCCCAACAGATTCACTCACATGAACCATCCTAAGGCTTGCTCCTCAAATGTCAAACCAGTATGGGTGGAGGACACAAGGAAGACATGAAAACCTCACACAGAGGATGAGAATTAGGCCAGGGTTCAAGCATTGTGAGGTAGCAACATACTGACTGTGCCATCATGCCAACCTTACACAATATTTATCTAAACGCAGATTCAAAGAATTGTTTTGGATTATAGTTGGGCCAGTTGACAAGCTCCTCTTTGGAGTGAATCTGAAAAGGAAACTTTGCACCTGTTACTATAACAAATGTTTCTCTGTGCTGGCATGTCATCCATAAAGCTGAAAAGTGAAAGACAAGTAAGTCAGTACTTGGTACAGACATGGCTTTGTCCCTTGTTGTGAAGCATGCCTCATTTGAACTGAAGGCTGGGACTGACTAAGATTGCATAATAAGGTCACAAATGCTGCACTATTGTTTAGTTTATATGTGCATTTTCTATACTGTGTTTAAACTGCGCTAGTTAATTTGCAAGACAATATTGTGTTGAACACGTTGACTTTCACTTTTATAAAGGCAATCAAAAATAGTGTGCATTGTCTGGAAAGCACATTAGATTTCCACCAGAAACATGGGCCTTTGTCTGATGGTCACCAATTCTTTCACTGTTGACATTAATTATAGCTGTGCACTGCCTAATTCGTTCATTAGAATTCTGCTTGGCAGTAAATACTTCAAGGCTGCTTACTCTTTTATAACCCATTACAGTAAAATACACAACTAAGACAAATTTACTCTACATGAAAGCAGTAATGGAGCAAGAGCTGAAAAAGGTCAGTCAGGAGTGTGTAGTAAGCAGTTGGCTCTGGTAGTGATCAAGATCAGGTTTGCCCCTAGCACTGAGCTCATCTCCTGCCTAGCATGAACCTTTGTGCTTGCGGCCATGGCTCAGCGGTGTACCCAACACACACAAGCAACCTAAACTATCTATCTATCTATCTAAACGATTAGGCTAAAGATCTGCTGTAGCCTGGCCTCTTAGTATCATTATGAATGGCAGAGCGCCATTGCTGTGCAGTAATCAGTTGTGAAACTTTCCTCTTCTTTCTATAAACTTGTTATGTAGGTGAGGTAAGGTGTATTCAGGTAATTATTCGTTCATGTCTGATTTATAATCTGTACAATATGAATATTGTTATAACAGACAGCAAAGCAAAAACAAGTTACGTCCAGCTGTATGTGAGGTCTATGACAGTGACTAAAAGTTTACCTTATTAGTTCTTCACTGATCACGATCTTCTTTTGAAGGGTAGCGTGGTAATGCAGTGGTTAGTGTTGCTATCTCACAACTTACAGAAATCTAAATTGACATTTTGTGTGTACGTCACACACTCATCGAACTTTCTGGGTATTTTGGTTTCCTCCAGCATTCTAAAGATTCCCACTTTAGATTAATGGATGACTCTAAGCTGAGTGTGTGTGTTTACATGACTGAGCTCACTTATCCACCCTTGCTTCCTACCATGTGCTTTGCTGCCAAGATGGACTCCAACTTTTTCTAACCACAAAAAGAAACCAGCAGGATTGGAAAATGCTTTTCCCTTTGTTCAGAAAGTAACATGTTTTAGTGAAATGGCCACAAATCTGGTCTCATCACAGGCCTTTTTGCTAATAAGCCATTGTCTACCACCACTCCACTGTCCAGTATGTCCCTTTGGATTCCTCCCTCTGGCCTATGGCCACCAATCGACCCACATATTCATTGGTTAAACATTTGGTGGGCTGTCTCCATTGTCCATAACTGAAACAAATATAACTAACAAACTTGCAGTCCCTGCGGTGGGTTGGCACCCTGCTCAGGGTTTGTTTCCTGCCTTGCGCCCTGTGTTGGGTGGGATTGGCTCCAGCAGACCCCCCATGACCCTGTAGTTAGGATATAGCAGGTTGGATAATGGATGGATGAAACTTGCAGTCCTTGAGGACAAGGCCAACAGCCGTTATTTCCATTCTTAGGATTTACATGAACACAAATGCGCAGAATTTATATTGCTGTGGATACTTGGCTTGTTCCGATACAACTTTAAAGCTCTTCTGTTAGTTCTTAGGCTCATTGAAAATATGCCAAGGTGTACTACCTGGTCTTTGAGAACTTAAAACAGTTCTCAATCACTATGACCACACTAGGGAGTGGCGACATGTTGCACTTGTACATGTTACACTGTACCCTGTATGATTGTTAATACTACTCCTACTAATGCTACGTAACACATTAGGACGTTTTGTTTACTAAGCTGTGGGAAGTATTTATGTACCCAGACAGTCAATCAGTCCTTTAACATGTCTTTCACAAACACCTAAAAATGATGGAGTGTCAGGTCAGAATCTAAAGTAATAAAGTGAATGCACATGAACGTACAATATCACTGAGAGTTAATAAGTAGCTCCCTGATAGGGGGAGCTCAGCACACCAGGACTGTAAGGTAACCCCAATCACGTTAATCATCTTTATTTGGGCTTAGACTGAAACTGACCTGAGGATGGATTGGCCTCTCGTGGACTACAGTCCACTGACACTGAGCTCCTCAACTCTTTGGATTAACTGTTTCTTTACTTGTCTTGTCACCTTTCATAGCCTTGTTCAGAGGGGTGTAACTGGAAGAGCAGGTGCCCTGTGGGTTGTCTTTCTCTTCTTGGGTGGTCTTTTTGTTGTGACTCTTGGCTTCTGGTTCCACACCCCACCTCTGAATTCCTGACCTTACTTCTGCTGTGCCTGCTCTCCTGGACGTTTAAGCACGTCATAGATGCAACTGTTTTAAAAAATAAATACAGGAACAGCAGATCTAAATTGAAAAGTGGAAAAAGAATTCCCTTATGATTTTAATGTGACAGACCCAGGGAAAGAATGCTGGCAAGCGCAAGCAGCAAGGCTCAATGAATGGTGGATGAGAGTTACATAATAAGTCTTTGGAATGGTGAGAAAGGCTGCCATTGAAGGGTATCAGATGACTGCAGGCTTGGTATGATGTAAGTGACAATGACAGTTAATCTGGGGTGTTGAGTGAAAAGCTTTCTAAGTCCAGAGGAAAGTTTTGACCATAATAGATGCCAGTGTAGCGGAGTCTGTTTATCAATGTTCTGAAAACGGTCAGATTTGTTAATACCGTGCTGTTGATGAAGCAGTGAGGCAACATAACCATTAACTTTCAAAATAAGCTAAATGGTTTCCTGTCCGTTGAAAACCTCCCTTATGTTCTGATGGGTTTGTTTTCTTTACCTCTCCTGCTGGACACTGGGACATGAATGAATAACTACTAAGCCAAAGTACAGCACTGTGCCATTTATTTAAGAGCAAGTGTTTTATCTTTCCAGCTGTTTGCTTAAAAATCTGTTTTGTTTTCACTGAATTCATATGTTGTTCAGGACAATAGTTAAAAATACAGTTTCAAAGTCTAATCCATCCATCCATCCATTTTCCAACCCGCTGAATCCGAACAGGGTCACGGGGGTCTGCTGGAGCCAATCCCAGCCAACACAGGGCACAAGGCAGGAAACAATCCTGGGCAGGGTGCCAACCCACCGCAGAAAGTCTAATCATATTTCCTATATAAAAACATAATGATGGTTTCCGGAAAAACTATTTCTAAAAATTATTCTGTATCCACTTTAAAAGCTCTTACTTGCAAATTCATTTGACAACTTCATCTTTTGTTTTGGTAATCTTTTCTTATCTGTACTCCAGATATCAGGAAGAATCAAGTAGCAGCTGGAGTTCTATTCATCCATTTCTCACTTGCACCCACTTTGTTCAATTCACGGTCATCTCAGCAGCCCTGTGCACCGTAGGAGGAACAATCCCTGTGGTGCATTAAGTCAGTCCGTTACAGGGCCCACTCATATTCACTCATGCCAGGCTCATTTTGGAATTGCTAATTAAATGAACACTCCTGTCTTTGGGATACGGAAGGACCACCAGAGTATCTGGAGCAAACCCCACACAAACACAGGGAGGCACTAACCACTGCACTTCTTCAACACCCTTTTAGGTTCTAGTCTTGGCTGAAAAAAGGCATAATACAGATGTGGACAAATTTGATGGTACCCTGCCACATAAAAAGAAGAACCCACAATTGTCTCTAAAATAACTTGAAACTGACCAAATTAACTGGTGTCCATGATTGTTTATTCCATATTTAAAAGTCAGACTTCGCTTTAGAGTTTTGATTCAACAGAATGTTTAAAATAATAACGCAAGTGAAAATTGCATAGACCGAAACGATAGGACTCTTAACCTAATATTTTGTTGCACAACCTTTAGAGGCAAGCAATTCTTATACCTCTCAATGAGATTTCTGCACTGTCAACAGGTAGTTTGGCCCACTCTTCTTGAGCAAGCTGCTTGAGCTGTACCAGGTTTAAAGGGAGCCTTCTTCAGACTGCATGACTTGGTTTTTTTTTTCATAGATATTCAATAGAATTCAAATCAGGGCTCATAGAAGTCTACTTTAGAATAGTCCCATGTTTTGTTCTTAGCAATTCTTGGATGCTTTTAGCTGTGTATTTTGGGACATTATCCTGTTGGAGGATCCATGACCTGCGATTGAGATGGAGCTTTCTGAACACAGGACAGCATGTTTTGCTCCGGAATGTCCCAATAGTCTTGAGATTTCATTGTTCTCTGCACAGACTCAAAGCACCCTATGGCAGACGTAGCAAAGCCGCTTCCAAACATTACCGAGCCTTCTCCTCCATGTTTCATGTTAGGTATGGTATTCTTTTCTTTGAAAGCTTAATTTTTTCTTCTGTGGACATAGAGCTGATGTGACTTGCCAAAAAGCTTCAGTTTTGTCTCATCTTTCCAAAGGACATTCTCCCAGAAGCATTGTGGTTTGTCAATATCCATTTCAGCAAATTCCACATTGTTTTTTTTTTACGTTTTCCTTTCAACAGTGCAGTCCTCCTTGTTCTTTCTCCATTGAGCCCACTGTCACTCAAAAAGTGATGGATGCTGTGATCAGATGGTCTTTGACCTTGGAGTTCAGCTTGTATCTCTTTGTAAGTTGGCCTTGACTTTTTGACTCCCATTCTCACTATCTTTCTGCCCATTCTGGGGTCAATTTTCCTCTTGTGAACATACCAAGGAGGTTGACTACAGTACTGTGGACCTTAAATGTCTCAGTAATATTTGAAACTGTTGTCACAGGAACATCAAGCTGCTTGGAGATGATCTTAAGCCTCTGCTTTTAACATGCTTGTCTATAATTTTCCTTCTGGTCTCCTCAGACAAATCTCTCCTTTGCTTTCTCTGGTCCATGTTCAGTGTATAACACATAATGATACCAAACAGCAGAGTTGACTACTTTTCTCCATTTAAATAGGCTGAATGACTGACAATTGCAGACATAGTGATACTAGACATAGACTTAGTGATACTAATTCCAGTTATTTATGACCTTTTCTGGTGGTACCAACAAATGTGTGCAGGCCATTTTAGAATATCTATGAAGAATAAGTAATACTTGCTCTTTTCACACTTGCTTTGCTTTACTTGTGACATATCAAAGGCATGCAAGTATGCATGGGACAACTGCTTTTCATTTAATTAGTTTTCTGGAGGAATGTAGCAACTTTTCAATGAGCTGTAAGGGTACCAACAAATTTGTTCACATCTGGACCTTCTTTATAAATATGTGCTACATTCTACTTCCAAATGTTGTTTTTAATTTTAAGGATTTTGTAAGTTTTTCCAAGCCAAAGTAAACTGACCTCACAGCAGAGGTGAGGAGTGGATTCACAGTGGCCTGTGCTTGACCACATTCACAGTCTGGCATATCCATTTTGAACACTGCTTTCAGGGTGTACAATTTCCAGTTTAATCATTAGGTTGCTCAGTGATCAACTGGATAAATTATATTATTCAACAGATTTATTTGTTTTGTTTTGTTTTCTGTCATGACGCATTCAATCTGTTGTTGCATATTATTTATGGTAGATGCTTAAAGGTTGGAGAATGACTGACTGACTTGTGCTAATGTGCAGTAAGAAAACCAGAAAGACCAACCATTACTAAACCTGCATAATCCACTTCAAAAGTAGGTACCTATCTCAGCATCTTTGAACACATAGACAAGGCACCAGTCCATCACATACACACATGCACTCACAAAGGGAGTTGGAAATTAACATCTTTAGGATGTGAGAAGAAAACCCACACAGACACCGGGAGAACATGCAGACTCCAAATACCAGACAGTTGGATCCAGTCTACTGCAGTTCCAAAGCTATGCTAACCACTGTGGTATCAGGCCACTTGATGTTAGCGTAACATGAGACTGTTAAGCAAGCTTAATCCAGTTCAGACCTTAACCTTTTAACACTGGGTGTGGGCCATAATCAGCTCTGCATGGGGCCAACTCATACACAAACTCGCATGGGGCCAATATAACAACAACAACATTTATTCACATTGTACATTTTCATACAAATAATGTAGCTCAAAGTGCTTTACATGGTGAAGAAAGAGAAAAAAAGACAAAATAATAATTATAATAAGAGAACACTAATTAACATAGAATAAAAGTAAGGTCTGATGGCCAGGGAGGACAGAAAAAACAAAAAAAACTCCAGACGGAATGTAGAGACACCTAATGACTGAATAAATATTTTTGGGGAAGTGAGGGGAAAATCAACACAGGCAAGGGGAGAACATTCAAAACTCCACACTAACATATTTGTAAAGGTCATATTTTAAGCTGCTGCATAAGAAGCACACAAAGTATTACTACTTCAGTTGACATGCAGTTAATGGGGTCATTTATATGATATACTCTGCCCGGGACCAAGAAGCTCACTACTGATCATGCCCTGCCTTTTTACTTTTGTCTCCCAGATTATCTCTTGTTCATTTAACATTTAATGCCAAAGGCTTAGAGTACTGAGTTATACATACAGTGTGCTTAGAGAAAACCTGGAAAACTAAGAGTCAAACATAAAGATGGAAAACTGATTCATTTTCCTTTTTTTTTTTTAAACAATTTAACTTTTGCTATGTGCAGCAGATAACAACATCCATTTATTTATTTAAAGTTAACATTTTATAATATTTATAATAAACTTTTTTGGCTGTACTCATTCTTTCACCTCTTAATTAAAACCATGCCTGCATCTTTTGTCACAAACATAAAGAAATTACCATGAATTACACCAATAATCAAAAACCTAAAAAAACACATTGTACTTCCTTAACATTCATGAAAGGTAAAGAATCTCATGTGTCACAAATCATTGGCAGAAAATGCAATACTGTAATAAGCCCTGCAGGCAAACATACATTATGAAATATTTTGGCAGAGGTTAAATGAATGGAAGAATCGTTTTTTGTTTTCTTTCCTTTTATATGTTATTAATAATTGAAGAAGTGAGGACAAATTCCCATAACAAAAGGAAAGACTCCTGATGTGTGAATCCAATAATCTACTTACAGCACTGATCAGCCTGCCCGAGAACGCTTATTTATCAGAGGTCTGTTTATACAGTATGTCAAGGTGTATGGAGCTATCCAGCTTGGCATATACGTGGTGTATCTTTATGACAACCTTAAGATAGTTTTAGTCAAATTCCAAATTCATTAGCACATCCATCCGGATGTAATTGAATTTACAGTGCATATAGAAAGTTATTATACCTCTTTGAAATAGTTACTTTATTTGTCATATAGCCTGAAATCAAAAACAATGCTCAAAATAACTTTTATCAGTTTTACTTACAAATGTTGCCCCGCGGCTTCAAACTGTTGAAAAGAAAGTGACCAGCTCAGAAAATTAATTAAAAAATGAAAAAGAAGAATGAAAGGATTAGAAAAGTTATCAATCCACTAATTTACTACTTAGTAGAGCCACCGTTTGCTATAATTACAGCCATCAATGTTTTTGGATATGTCTCTATTAGCTTTGCACACCTAAATTGGGGAATGTTTGCCTATTCTTCATTGCAGAATTGTTCGAGTTCAGTCCAATTCCAGGGTGAGCAGCAATGGACTGCTCTCAAGTCCATCCACAGATCTTCTATTGGATTTAGATCAGGGCTCCGAGTTGGCCACTCGAGGACCTTCACTTTCCTATCCTTAAGCCATTGTGTTGTTGTTTCGGCAGTATGTTTAGGATCAGTGTCATGCTGGATGGTGAATGGCCTTCCCATCTTCAGCAGGTTTTCCTCAAGAATTTGGACATACTTGGCAGCATCCATTTTCCCTTCAAACCTGAACAATCGCCCAGTCCCTGTTTAAGAGAAACACCCCCAAAATATAATGCTGCCACCCTCACGCTTCAGAGTGGGTATGGTGTGTTTTAGATGGTGTGCTGTGTTTCCTTTTCTCCAAACATAGTACTTGGTGTTTAATCCATAAAGGTTAATTTTTGTCTCATCAGAGCATAGCACTTTTTTCCACATGGCAGCAAACAAGACGGAATGTGGTACTTTTTTTTAGAAAAGGTTTCTTTGTTGCCACTCTGCCATATAGGCTAGCTTCATGTAAAGCTTGATAGATTGTTGTCACATGTACAGATCGACCTGTCTCATCCATGAAACCTTGGAAGTCCTTCAAAGTTGCCTTTGGCTTTTTGGTAGCCACTCTGATCAACACCCTTCTAGCTCAGTCATCCAGTTAGGACAGACAGCCTGATCTTGGCAACATTTTGGTGGTGCCATACACCTTCCACTTCTTAATGATGCTCTGAACAGTACTTAGAGGGAAAGCCAAAGCCTTTCAAAACTTTTTATAGCCTTCTCCTCACTTGTGCCTTTCTACAACTTTATCCCGGAGGCCTTTTGACAGCACTTTCCCAACCATGTTGGTTTCTTTTTTGGAAATCTTGCACTATTGGTAGTGAAATCTTCAAGAGACAGCTGGTTTTATTCTGAGGTAATCAACAAAACAGCAATCGATGTCAGGTAGGACAATTAGAATAGTGTTTGACCTGGCAACCGATCTGATTAAGTTTCTCAGGGTATGATTACTTTACCAAACCAGGTATTTCACTAAGTGATTTTTAATAATTGCAGGTTAGGTGCATTGGCGATCCTAAATTGTCCCTGGTGTGTGCATGGTGTGTAGGTGTGTGTGTGTGCCCTGCGGTGGGCTGGCGCCCTGCCCGGGGTTTGCTCCTGCTTTGCCCCCTGTGTTGGCTGGGACTGGCTGCAGCTTACCCCCGTGACCCTGTGTTAGGATGTAGCGGGTTGGAAAATGACTGACTGACTGCCCAGTATGTTTCAGAATGCCATTTTCACATTGACAAAGAGGGTTATAATGTGTACATACAGCTAAAAAAATCTGACTTCATTTATTTTATTTTCCAGGGTGTAATATGACAAAAGGCATACATTTTCATAGGGTATGATGACTTTCTATAGGCACTGCGAGTGCAGAATTAGAGATCTGCAGTGGCTTGTGGGCACTGCGAGTGCAGAATTAGAGATCTGCAGTGGCTTGTGGGCAGATAATTTAAGAGTAAAAATGTGTTTATTTCTATTAATGTTTAACCAACATGACCTTGGGTGAATGTTAAATATATACTGTGTGTGTGCATAGGTTTACACATACATTTTGATGCTACTTTGTTATCTTTCTGGTGAACATGGGGCCTATCTGATAAGATGTTTTCTAGGAGCAAGAGTACCACCACGTAACACAAGGCAAGGAAATGTCCTGCAGCAAACCTCCAATAGTTAGAAACCCAAACTGGCAGGGAGAAAGCAGTTAGACATGGCAGCAAGGGAAATGCAATGGGCTGCGGCACCCATGCAGGAAAGAAAGAGTTACAGCCTGGAAGACACAAATGATAACTCAGTAGATACTCTGAATCCTCTTCCCAGAGTGAGATCTCATTGGCAAGTAGGCAGGATGGCTCTGAACAAAGGAGGCAGTTGAAAGAATTGATAGTATATGGCAACTCTTAAAGGTAAGGAATGGTAAAAGTCCACTTGTAACACTACAGCTCATTAGACAGCTGCACAAGGTGCCAACTGTGAGGAGTTAAAGGTTTTTGCATTTTTAGGTAAGGAGATTAGCAGAAGTCTAAAGGACCTCATCTTTTAAGGGTTACAGCTCAGGAGTGTGGAGAAAACAGCATGGATTAATGCACTCACTAAACAAAATATTAGGAAAAACCTTCTTATCCATCCATCAGCCAATCATGTGCTAGCAGTGCAATGCATATCATACAAATACAGGTCAGGAACTTCAGTTCATGTTCATAACAAACACCAGAATGGTGTAAAAATATGATCTCAGTGATTTCAACCATGGAATGATTGTTGGTGCCAGACAGGCTGGTCTGAGTATTTCTGAAAGTGCTAATCTCTTGAGATTTTCACACCAAATAACTCCTGAATTTATTTAGAATGGTGCAAAAAACAAAAAACTCCCATTGGGCAGCAGCAGTTGAAGGGGAAATTTCCTTGCTGATGAGTGAGGTCAGAGGAGAATGGCCAGACTGGCTCAAACTGACAGACAGGCTACGGTAACTCAGATAACCACTCTGTATAACTGAGGTTAGCAGAAACAATGCACAGGGTAAATTTCACAGAAGCTTTAGGAAGGTTTTCTTAACACAGAGAACCATAGACACATGGAATAAGCTACCAAGTAGTGCGGTAGATAGTAGGACTGATAGTAGGGAGGTAGTTAGGCTACAACAGCAGAAAACCAAACATCGCTTGGAGTGAGTGGTGGCTCTGAGGCTAAGGATCTGCGCTGGTATCCCGAAGGTTGCCGGTTCGAATCCCCGTCACTGCCAAAAGAGATCCTACTCTGCTGGGCCCTTGAGCAAGGCCCTTAACCTGTAATTGCTCCAGGGGGCACTGTACAATGGCTGACCCTGCGCTCTGACCCCAAGGGGTATGCGAAAAAACTAACAAACACTGTTGTAAGTCGCTCTGGATAAGAGCGTCTGCTAAATGATGTAAATGTAAATGTATCCTCAGTGCCACAACGTCTCAAGTGTTGCAAGAAGGAATGGCGACATTACAAAATACTGAATGCTTTACCGTTTCAACTTTTTTTAGAATGTGTTGCATGCCTGAAATGCTGGAATGGATGAATATTAACAAATGAAATGGACTGGAGAAAACATTAAATATTTTGGGTTCATACTGTCTGCAATAAACTAAAAGTAAATTTAAAAATCACTGCTTTTTTTTTTTTAATTTGTATTTTCCATACTGTTCTAACTTTTTATGATTTGGGTCTATGTGTATAGTGTCTTTATTTGTATGTATATATCTAAGTAAATGTATACACTACTTTCATTTTTTGTATTCGGTTTCATGAAAAAATTAGGATACCCCTTGCCAAATTACATATTTTGCTGATATTTGAAGTAAAAAAATGAAATGCAACTTCAAAACAAACCATTCTCACAAAGCCAGAAGTATAAAACCTATGTCTGGAGACAACCATGACTAACTTTCGCTTAAAAGTGGATGGCTACAAATAGACACTCAGTTTGAAATTTCTAAACCAATCCATCCCCTTGTGAAGGTGGGACTCAAAGAGTAGGGGTGGCGAATTAAATAGCAAAGCTAACAGTATGCTTGTTAAACTGGAAGAAATAAACTTAATCCATTAGGCTCAAAAGTCAAGACAGGCGTAAAGAATTTAGGGGTAACTACTGACTCTGACCCGAATTTCAAATCACATATTAATCAAATTACTAGGACAGCATTTTTTCACTTAAGAAATATAGCAAAAGTTAGATCCCTTATAACTTTGCAAGACGCTGAAAAATTAGTTCACACTTTTGTTTTCAGTCGGCTAGATTACTGTAACGCACTCCTCTCAGGACATCCCAAAAAAAGACATAAATCGATTGTAACTAGTGCAGAATGCAGCTGCTAGAATCCTAACTAGGAAAAGAAAATCTGAGCACATTTCTCCAGTTTTGATCTCACTACATTGGTTACCTGTGTCATTTAGAATTGACTTTAAAATCCTGCTTATGGTTTACAAAGCCTTAAATAATCTCGCTCCATCTTATATTTCAGAATGTCTTACACCTTACACTCCAAATCATAACCTTAGATCTCCAAATGAGTGTCTGCTTAGAATTCCAAGAACTAAACTTAAAAGAAGTGGTGAGGCGGCCTTCTGCTGTTATGCACCTAAAATCTGGAATAGCCTGCCAGTAGGAATTCGCCAGCTTAATACAGTGGAGCACTTTAAAACACTGTTGAAAACTCATTACTTTAACATGGCTTTCTCATACCTTCATTTCAGTGTAACCCTGTGGTGGCGATCTGCTCCACCACCACCACCTGATCAAAGCACCATGAAGTCCCTACATTGATGGATCAAAGGGCAGATGTCCACATGACCATCGTCATCATCTAATTCTTTCATGTGAAGCCTGTAAACCATGAGGACTGATTGAGGTCATTTATGTAAGGTAGAATGCCCAGAGTTGGCCGAGTGGTCTCGTGGCCTCGGAACCCCTGCAGATTTTGTTTTCTTTCTCAAGCCCTCTGGAGTTTTTTTTTGTGTCCTCCTGGCCATCAGACTTTATTTTTTGTTACTTAGCATTGCCTAATCTTATTTTTCTATATTTCTTTTTTCTTTCTTCATCTTGTAAAGCACTTTGAGCTACATCATTTGTATGAAAATGTGCTATAGAAATAAATGTTGTTGTTGTTGACAGACATCAAGCCTGTGGTCACGACAAATAAACTTCTATGACTAAAAAGTCGACTCTGATTAACATGTAAATGTCTGTCAGCTTTTACAAAAAAACATTGTCTATGAACACAGTTCATCACTGCATCCATAAGTGCAAGCTAAAACTCTGTAACTCAAAGAAGAAACCAGAAGATGCTTGTATTTCTGTGCATCACAAATCACATTTCAATAGAGTCTCTCTGATAAAAGTGCATCACTTTTCCTTTCATTCAGTGGCGGAAACAATTGACTGAAATGTGAGATCCACGCACTGAAACATAGACCCTGGCTTAGACATTTGGGGACCCTCCAAGTTAATGGCTAAATACGAAATATGAGACACTGTGAGTAGCTGTTTGTTTTACAAAAGCAGCTACTGCACTGCTATACAATTAGTCATTCTATATAATTCAAGGTATGCTGTGTTATGCATTTTATATTTAATAAAAATGTAACTTAACATGCACTGCAGTAGAAGTAACGCATTTAGAATATTTGCAATGAAATGCAAAAAGATGATGAAAAACCTTTATCGAGTATTTCAAAACATTTCTTCGTTCTTTCACTCGTTCATTTAAATTTGCCATATCATCTAAAACGAAACATAAAGCATACTTTGATGGTAGTAAGCATAAAGATGCTCCATACCCAAATAAAAATGTCAGATGAAGGCAATGAAAGGGAATAACTAATTAAGAAAAAAACGTGCTTAGAAGTAAAAGTACTGAGGGACAGAGAGACCTCAGATAAATAGCAACTGCTTTTACCAGGGTTATTTTTTTTAAACAAGTGAATGGATACGACTGCCTGCCCAAATTGGTTATTTAGGTTAATATTCTACAGACTGTGACTTTGCATGTTAATGAAATGTGAAGTTTTGCTTTTCAAAGTTGAAATCTGGCTAAAGCAGTGTTACTGTTTTCCACTATTGCAGATATCAAGTTACAAAATAATATCTCCAAAAGCTGGTAGGTACAACGGCTTTGTCAACATAATTTATGTGGTGAAACAAGCTTTGAGTGAACATAACAAGGCGTAAGTCTCTATAGGCAAGAAACCCTTAATTACACATTGAGCCACCATCTGCCACTCCAAAAATCAGAATTTTGGCTTTCATGGCTTAGACTTCTTAGGATTAATTGTTAAAAACCACTGCGAATCTCGTCACATTTTACCTTTATTTACGACAAGACAGTGCATAACAATAAAACAAATTGCATTCATTTACCTTTATTGTAGATTGGTAATGCTGCAAAGATGTCAAGCTTCTTGCATAATCAAACTGAACATGAATTATACTACTAATCAATATACAAAGTTTCAGTTATAGTCATTTTTAAAAATTAAAAAACATTCTCACTTTGGAATAGAGGACTTATTGCTGTTTAAGTTGCCGAAGACACAAACAAGACATGCACATTAGTAATCAGCAGAGTTTTTTGTCTGTGGTGAACAAACAGAAATTTCAGACTGGGCATTAAAAGGGCTTTAAGTTTTGCTTGTCAGCAAAAATGTGTACATTTCAGTAACTACTGAAATACTTAGTCAGGCATATAGCAATGTAAATATTTTACTCTCCTTAATATCTGAAAAATATTGTTCTTGCAGTTTATTCAGCAGTTCTTTCATTAGTTCAGTTTAACTAATTTCCCTTGTCATAACATAAACTAAAATATTTGTTTTGGTGTATTTTTTGTGAAATCTACAAAAGATGTGTAATATGACAGTTAGGACATTATGTGTATGTTACCTTTAAATACTATATTAAATCCCAAAAAAATCTATTTTGTGATCCAAGAGATTAAAATTCTGGGCACTTGAAAAGGATAATTTAAGAAATACTATTATAGTTAATAAATGAGAAACATATCCATTACATGTAAAACTATTTTTGCGACACTGTTCAACTCAAATGGAACTGTCTGCTTTAAACAATATTAATAGTGGATTCAAATAGTGTTTTTGTTGTTAACGCTGTACAACTAATACTGTGTTGTATTATGCTGGTGCCTCCCAGCCAAGAGGTTCAGTGCCATGCCTATTCATTGTCAGTGCTGATGTATTCCAAGTGTGTGGAGGCTTTGTTGGAGTCTTAACGGTTTTCTTCCTGCCTTCTAGAAATGTGCACATTTGGCTAAGATGTGTACCTAAATTTGCCCAGGGTCACTTTGGGTGCCCAGTTTAGTTGGTTTAGAGACAGATTCCTTCCTCTCACTGACTTTGTATTAGAAAGAAACAACTCATCTGTAAAATGGACGGATTTATCTGTGGCAAATTATATTATTTTGATGTGAATTACTATAGAACATCTACATACACATATATATACATATACATTAGCTGTTCCCTGTGGCTCTGCCCGTGTAGTAGTGAAAACAGGACCAACTTTAAAAATCAATAAACAAAAAAGTATTGCTAGTTAAGCTCTAAAATACTGAGGTAGACCGACTCCCCACTCCTTTGTTCACTCTTCCCCCTCCCCTCGGCCCCGCAGCCTGTGTCTCGGATTAGCACGGATATATTGCTCCTGCAAGGGAACTGTGATTCTTAGCATGATGAGAGAAGTCGCAAAATCAATTGGCTGCATCTCTCTCGGATTCGACAAATAAATTGGTACTACAAACAAACTATGATACTTAGTGCGATAAGAGAGGTCGCAAAATAAACCGTAATGTTCAAGCAAATTATAGAAAAAAAAACCACAGATCTAAATCTGTTAGGTAGCTCTCTCATGAAAAGCGGACAGACATACAGACGTTGGATTTTATATATAGAGATGTGTAGCTGTTCTATAAGAATTATATATATATATATATATATATATATATATATATATATATATATATATATAAATCCAACAAACGATTGTCTGTCTATATGTCTGTCCACTTTTCACAACAGAACTACTTAACAGAATTAGATCAGGTTTTTTTTTTCTATAATTTGCTTGAACATTCCGGTTGATTTTGTGAGTTTTCTCATTGCGCTAAGTATCATAGTTTGCTTGCGGCATCGATTTATTTGCTTGAATGAGAGAAAGGCTGCGGGCTGAGGGGGAAGCAGGATCTCAGGAGTGGGGAGCAGGACAGGGTCCTCCTCACTGATGCGGCAGCCTCCATTCGAGTCTGTCTATCTCTTGCAACGTGTTGGAGCATGCCTTGCCTCCGCTTAGCTAGCGATAACTGTTTGTTCAGCAGACATTATCATCTACAGATTGTTAAGGAGTAACGATTGACGTTTTTGAGAGAGACATTGGAGCTATATGTATTTTAGAGTTACAGTTCTCTTCACAGGAGATTTCCACCAGACTTTGCCCATCATCCCAAGTCCAACTCGTGCGGACGAGGTGGATGCATGCCTTAAGTGCTCATCTATTTGAAGTGAAGTCACCAAGCTGTCACTGACTCTCAATATGCGCACCTTTTTGCTTGGGGATGGAACCACAAAATTTTCCCAGCTACTACTGAAAGTGGGGAATGGTTCCTTACAGACAGCGCTATTGCAATAAACAATGATGATTTGTGCACCTCAGTTCAAGATTTGAACAAACTTACTACTGCAGTATACCCTGACATGCCTTTAACTCTAGATCATCCTTTCTTAGTTTGGAGAACGTTCTATCCTCACTCCAAGAAATGACGCTGTTGATAAAATTGATCAATTGGTACTCAAATTGTTTGACATGCGGTCTCTGACATTCACTTCAATAAATACTGTTATAGAAGATAAGGATTCGGTGCATTATCCTACAGAATTTTTAAATTCCATTAATTCTCCTGGCATGCCACTCCACAACTTAGCATTGAGAAAGTAGTAGCACTGATTATCTTTATGAGAAACCTGAGCCCACCCAAACTTTGCAATGGTACTAGGTCTGTCAACTTCAGAATAACATCATAGAGGCGATAATCATCACAGGATGTGTCATTGACGAGAAGGTTTTAATCCCATGCATTCCTCTAATTGTGACGGACATCTTTATTTTAGTTCCCCAAGAAACCTATATGTCTTCCAAAACCAAAAATATTGTATATCAATAGCCCCTCGGATAGGAAAGCTATCAATATAAATTCTACTCAAAACAAATGACATTTTTTTTAATTTTTAATTGATTTTTTTAACATTTGTCCTGTTTCACTACTACGTGGCCGGAGACGAGGGGGGCAGCTAGTATATATATACATATATATATATATACATATATACATATATATATATATATATATACACATATATATTTAATTTAGGAGAGGCTAATTTTCCTTATCAAATTACAGGTAGAATCTGGAGATTTTCCCTGTATTTAAGATGCTGACCATACAAATATCATCCTAATTTGAAAAATATGTATACTTTAATTCAAGTTTCATTTAGAAGGACATACTGAAAAAGTCAAACTGGAAATTTAAAACTATGTTGGCTAAATGGCTTGTTCTTATCAAGAACTTATTTTAGCTCATATGTTAGGATGTATAACAGTGCATAAATTATTCACTTACATTTTACATATTTGTTCTTGTTGACCACAGTTTTTTTTTCTGAAGTTCTCCTGGGAGTGCTGAAATAGGTCTGACTGAGGGCTTCAGCAGATGACCTCTGACTTTGTCTCCTCTACACACTTTTGGCATGGTTGCTGGGACTAAACTAGAAAGATAGCAGCGGTCAGTCCAGGAGTACCTGGAAAGACAAACACTACTACTCATGACTGAAGGTCAAAGGGAGATATTTTATGCATAGAATATTTCTTTTTATGGTGTTTAATTCAGTACTTAGTACACTACTACTTCCACAACCACTTGCATATTATGGCCAAAATTTATTTTCATAAATAAGTGTTGCGGATTACTGAAGTCCTGCTTTGGTATTCTGTAGTCTTCTTTTGCTCTTGTGACATGAATCTGTGGAAAACATGTCTGAAAAATATATTTTTTGGGTTTACAGACAAAATCATCATTTGATATATCAATTGATTTTGGATGACAAAAAAGGCTCCAAAAACAATCCGCTATATCAAAGACGCCTTTAATAAAACATACAGACACTTTTAATTGCTCTTTACAGCAAGCATACAAACACCCTGAGCTGCTAAGTACGGTATGTGTCTTAACCTTCTTGAACTTTACAAGAAAACAAGAAAAAAAAAACAGTAATGAAGCAAATAGTAACAACGTTCCATTAGTTTAGCAGTCTAAATTCTGCCATATACAACAAAAATGTAACAATCATTCTGAAGAAAGTTGGCATGAGGTAAAACATTAGAAAAAACAGTTTTCAAAAATGTCACAGATAAGGTACATGCTTGCAAACTACATTTACAAAAAAGAAAAAACAAAAAGAGAACAAAAAGCTCCACCAAGAGAGCACATTTTAAAGATCAGCAATGGTTCCCCAAAGAATATGTTCCTGTTATTGTTCAGCCTACTAATCAGAACACTTTGTTTTCTGTGTTGTTCAGTTTAAAACAGCCAAAAAGTTGATATATGAAAAATATTTAGTGTTCTGTAAGCAGTAAAAGGCCAACTCACAGTTTTCACAATATTACTCATTAGTCTTTTCAATGAGTCTCTAAGAAATAAACATAGTGTACTTTTTTAAAAGACTAAAAACAACATGGTGAAATTGTTGGAATTTTTGTAAATAAAACACACAGCACATTTAGAAAAGGATTAAAATGAAACAGTTTTGTTACAAAAAATAACTAACTCAATTGTAAAAAATGGTAACAGTTGGAAGTACTTTTTTTCCCACCAAGTAAAACTAATATGTTTTTCCTATTCACATTAGTAATCCAGAAATAGGCAGCATTTTGTCAAAAAATAAGATTTGCAATATTTAAGGATTTCTAGGAAAAATAATTAAAGATTGTAAGTAATCTTACTTCTACGATTTCCTTCAGATCATTTCAGAATGATGTGCATAAATGGCTTTCGTAGAGGACTCCCGCAGACTTGGTGACCTAAATGTGTGCTGTCTGGGATGAAGTGCGTCTAATCCTATATCTTTATGCTTCACGTGGTGCCTTCTACAGACAGGTGGCCCTGGAGGCACAGAAAAACTCAGCTAAAACTTTCTTAGCATGCCAGTCTCTTTCCTTGATGCATTTTGCATATTAGTCACACAGATAAAGTGAAAAGTGTTTATTTACTACAGACTTTGCCTGTCACATTCAACTGATGTTCTTCCTGTAGTAAATAAAAAAACTGTAGGTGCACATAATAAAAATTTAAAATAGGATTAGGCAGGATTCATTAACACATTAATTTCTCATGCTTCACTAATTCAGAAAAATTGTCATCACTATGTTATCAAAAAATAGATATGTACGCACATTGTTACTGTAACTGCAACAGATTCCAACATACAGTAACGTTCCAGGTAACTAAAACTGAAAAATACTTTGTTCACCCATTTCATGTTTGTCGTATGTAAAGAAGTGGTGGTGGTGACGTCGGGTTGGGGATTGCAACAAATAAAGCAAAGAGACCCTACAATGAGAGGCCACTGCATCATAGGGCATAATCATCCCAAACCACTAGACTACTCCTATTGTACTTCATGTTGAAAATGTATGTTATTCAGTGATTTTAGTATAAACTTTGTCAAATTGTTAAAACATTCAAAACATTTTTTTGAAAAAAAATGACAGAAATAAAGTAGGCATGCATCACAAATGTAAACTACCCATATATGTGCTTTTACATCCTAGATTAATATTTAGTTACTTTGTTCATAATTCTTCAAGGTGAAATGCAAATGACATTTAAAAAGTGTAAGCTGGCACTTACAGTAAAGCAGCATGCTTCAGGGTAACTAAGCAATACTGTAAAAACTAACATTTTAAAAACTAAAATTTTATTATAATTTACCCGTTTGATTATGTTGCTCTTCCCCCAACACCAGGACACAGAAACTGAACAAGGTGCATGTCCCGGTTCTATGTGTGTTTCTATTACAAGTAAAGGATTACTTGTACATTCAGTACATCAAATGTACACAACAGATGTGTGCACACAAACCCCTATGGAAAGTATGGAAGAAATTAACTGCAGTGCTAAATACTCCTTGTGTTGCCTTTTATACATTCAAGTTTTTCTGTTTAAGTTATATGGGAAGCCCCTATTTTCCAGTGTATTAAATTATCATCCATATGCATTGATTCATTGCATATCCAAATTTTAAATTCACATGAAACACTGTTAGCAAGTACCTACACTTCTTCTGTGGTCCAATACACTACTTTAGACAAAAAAAATCAAGTATTGCACAAAACAAAACAAATTCAAAACAACTAATGTGAGGTTTTAAAAACATTTCACAGATCATCAGTCCTTTGAATGCACGTTTGTCACTTGCTTAACGATATAGACTAAAGAGTTAGTCTCTGCCACCTCACCATACTGTCAACTTCGACCATGCCGGAAGAGGTTACATATAAAGCACTATGAACCAAGCCATGAAACTATGATTCTAAAACCTTAAAAAAAAGTAATGTAAACAAAACACTAGTTGAAAATGTGGCATCAAAAACTTAATAAGCCAATTAAAAAGATGCTATTCCTGCACCTCTGAATAGTGAGATTGTATTAAACTACCTACATCAGCATCAGCTTCACCACTGCCAGTATGAAGCCACCTGCTCTGTTTCTGCCTTCATCTTAACAATTGCTCTTTTTTAAACGTCTCTGTTATGACAAATCTTTATTTTTCCAATGCAGATACGCTCATGTTCAATATCTTCACTGATATTGCTCCCTAAAATGTTTCCTATATGACCATCTACTTACAGTATATTTATTATACAAAGAAATTTAACATTTCACAGTTAAATGAGTGCGAAGGCATGCTTATACACTACATTCACATTAAAAAAAGAATAAAATAAATACTAAGCTAATTATGTGATGCAGCCCTAGGTAATGGGGTCGCTATTATGTTGCTTGTTGCTTGATATGTTGCCCAAAGTAATATTGTCTCAAATGTAAAGTTTACAACAAAGTTAACAGAAAAAAAACAAAGAGCAATGTTTTCTTAAAATCAGTGCAATGGCAGAATAACACTTACTAAATTCCACCTTTCAACCACATTATGGTTTCTTTGATGTTTTATGTACTTCTGCCAGTTGATGGAAAGAACAAGCTTAAGGTGCTAAAAATATTTCTGTAACCAAATATTCTTATAAAATAGGGTAAAGTGCTTAACAGCTCCATAATGAATGTAAATATCGTAAATATACTCAAAATAAAAGCCTTTTGTCAATGTAAATGAGAGACATACAGTATACAACAAAAGACTGGAAAACATACAAGTCAAGCAGAATAAAATCACTTTGATCTAAATGACATCATGTTAACACTCCTTTAGATTTGAGTTTTTGAGTCCCTTTTGCTAATGAAGGGACTTGAGTTAATCCTCATTGTCAGAAGTCTTTAGCACAGAGTCCTCTCCCAGGATTTTGCACAGCTCATTCAGTCTGTGCTGCATTTTGGGAATCCCCGCAAGCTGGGATTCTAGTCTTTGTTTCTCCTCTGTGAGAGAAAGGCGAGTCGCTGTGTCCAGCTGCTCAAAACGCCAACCCCCTTCACCATCAAACTGTAGAAGGTGTGTATGGTACTTCCTGCAAAAGAAAACAGAAATCAATGTTTTACTCTCTGAACTGACATGTCTTGTCAGGCAGAAAAGCATATTAGCCCTTACATATTATTTTTCATTTTGATCTATTATGTGATGTCCCAAGAATCGCTAAACACTTCAAAGTAACCTACAAGCATTTATTGTACATTAATCAATTAAACATCAGATTGAAAAATAATAAAAAATGACAATCTATATAAAAATGAAGCTTATTTGCATTGGATTAGTTGAAAAAGATCTAAAAATGAAGCTTATTTGCATTGGATTAGTTGAAAAAGATCTAAAATGAATAACACTAATACAAAAAGAACGTCTACCAAAAATAGCATTTAAAATAAAGGAGGTTGTGTATCAACAACAGTCAGGTAGTTTACGGTTTACTTCCCTCATTGTAAACTGCTGTCAAGAGTCATTATTACATGGCAGGAATAATGACTTTTCTGCTTGTTGAGTTTGCATATTCAGAGTTAAACAATTAAATGACACAGTTATTTATATAAAAATTGGCATTTTCATGTTACTACTCAGCATATCTGAATCTACCATTTTTCCACTCTTCTTTTTTTTTTTTTTTTACCAAGGTGCCTCATGGGTATCAATTTCTGTGGTTCAGAGAATAGTTTCTGATACATATGGAGCATTGCAACTGTGAATACCATTTACAATAAACAGTAAGTGTGTCCCCTAGTGGTAGGAATATGATTGAAAAAAACTGACCAAATATGACTATGTCCACTTTGATAAAAAAAATGAACTGTAGTTCTGAGTCACATTCACAAGTTTGTCTACAAATTGAATTCTTACAGTACATTTAATGCAAACTGTACTTTTTGCAATTCAAAACAGCAAGTCTGAAAACAGCATGATTCTACAAATCTTAAGAGTTTTGCTGTTGTGTAAGCATCCTATATACTGCTCAACAAGGAGAATAAACTGTCCTAGTAGCTTTTTTTTTCCATCAGTCTCATTTATCACATAACAAAGTATGATTTCATAACAGTTACTTCTACCACAATTAATTGTATTTCTAACTATATTTCTACAGAATTTATTTTTTAAGTGTTTTGTTTACTTTTTAGGAAAGTAAAGTTTTTGCAGCAGAAATATACTCATTAATTGTTAGCAGAGTCATGTCAATATACAGTAGATTCTAGAATTAACACACAAGTATGCAGATTCACATGTTCACTATGCTAAATAAATAAGGCTGTTTCCCAAAAATGATGAATCTTAGCAATTAACAAGCAATTTTACAATGCACATGTGTCACATATGAGTTACTTTAACAAGGATTTCTCAAAACAATTTTTAAGCAGCACTTTATTAATAAGTATAAAGTACATCCTTTCTCACACTGCCCCTGAAGTCACCCAAAAAAAGGCAACACAGAAAACGCCTCCATGAACGTAAAGCTAGCTGCAACCTTAGAACACTTTTAACTTTTAAAGAACACAGAAATATTAACTTACTAATTTGTAATTATTAACAGTCTAAATTATGTAAATACATTTAGCAACGTATCTATAAAAAGTCACAGTGTGAATGCTTTATTGGGTTTCATCATTAAAATAATATAAGTTGTGGGATACGGCCCTGATACAGACAGGCAGACACCATTGGTTCCAAAACTAGCACACATTTATTATACATTATCAGTGAAACACAGCACACAACCCACTTTAAGGCCCAAAGTCCAGGCCTCTCTACAATGTCTTTTCTCTCTGGGTCTGCCTCCACTCCTCTCCTCCGGAGCTCTTGCCTTCTTCCTCCTGACTCCAGCCATCGAATGGAGGGAGGCGGCCCCTTTTAAACCCACCCGGATGTGCTCCAGGTGCCTCCCAATGAGCGCCTGCCGGCACTCATTTGGTGTGGCGGAAGTGCTGGCTCTGCACCCGGAAGCACTCCGGGTGTCCCTGGTCTTCTTCCCCCCAGCACTTCCGGGTGTAGCGGAGGTGCTGAGGACCATGGCTCCTCAGGCATCGGGGCTCCCCCTGGCGGTGACCACGGGCCCCTATAGGGTTGAGCTTCCAAGCTCCTTTCCCGTGGTCCCCACCAAGGTAATAATCGTAAACTAAAACGAAAACGAAGACTGAAACTATTAATGAAAAAACATTTTCGTAAACTGAAATAAAATAAATAACAAAACTGAGACGAAAAACTAAAACGATACGGAACGATTACAGTAGCTTAAAAGACTAAGTGAAATAAAATAATAATTTCTAAAAAAATCTGAACATGTCTGAAAGAACGCGGCAGAATCTATTTTTGCATTTTCATAAACTTCCGGTCCTGCCCTGTAGGTGGTGAAATTCAGTATATAAACTTTATCTGATCAGAGGGTATCAGCGATCAACATGTCCGGAAGAAAACGACACAGCGCCGTATGGGAGTTTTTCGAATATAATGCTGAAAGCAACAACAGTAAGTGCATAGTGTTGGAGCAGGGTGCGTTGTGTGCTGTACAGATTAAAGGTAAAAACCCAACAAACCTTAAAGTGCACCTAAATAGCTATCACAAATTAGCATACGAGATATTTCTGGGTAAAGAAAAAGAAAGGCTGCAAAGCGAGTGCAATTTGAGTATACATGCAACCTCTAGTACACATCATACAAGACAGCAGACATTAACATCGTGTTTGCAGAGGACAGCAAATTGGGGTACAAACTCAGCTGAACACCAAAAACGCGAAGACGCCCAAGTAAACTTGTTTATTGAAACTGGCATGTCTACTAGGCTGTGTGACTTGCCTTCATTCAGAAAATTTGTTTCCTCTCTTGATCCCAAATTTAGCATGCCACATGCTGCACGAATAAATGCGCTCATCGTACATAAAATGAATACAGCAACACAGCGTATCAAAGAAATGGTCCAACAAGCTCGGAAACTAACCCTTTGTATAGACGGATGGAGTAAAAGGGGTCTGACGGCTTCGTTTTTGGGAATTTCTGCATGCTTTTATCATTCACCAACAAACCAAGCACAGCATGCTTTGTTAAGTTTACGACGCATATGTCATCCGCATACGGGACAAGCTTTGGCAAACGCTATCGACAGTACTCTGGATGAGTGGGACATAACAGAAGACAAGGTTATGATTATAGTGACAGACAATGGAGCAAACATAGTAAAAGCTATAGATATACTACGGAAAGCGCGGAGGCAAGGAGAATATTCTGCACAGCAGTTCATCGAGCTGGATTCAACTGAATCTGAGTCGGACTCGGATACAGAGGAAGAAGAGATGAGCGTCTCTGATCAAGGTAAGTTAAAAAATATTGGCTAAGTAGCTCAGTATATCCTGCTTGATACTTTTTGTTTCAGGCAGCAAGATTGTGGCATGTATGATAAATGGTCAGCAAACCATCCAATATGTATCCATTGTCTCTCTAGTCTGTTATATTTTGTAATAATATAACACATTAGCACATTTATACAGCACATTACATTTTAATTAGTCTTGGTAAAATAGTTATAAATTATCATATTTAAAAATTATTTCTTTTGTAGTGTTATATTTATAGATTAAACTTAATAGATGATTCTGGAGGCTGTTTGTAAAATAAATAATAAAAACTATTATTTATTTCAAATGATTCAATGCAGCTTTAAGTTTTTTACAAGACTGAAAAAAAACAAATATATAAAATTAAATAACATGTAATAAATAATATACATAAAATCTACATTGGAGAAAAGACAAAATTGAACCAAGAAAAAACATTTCCTAAAACACATTAAGCTGAACTGTGATTTATTTGATTACTTAACAGAATCAACAGACTTCTTTCAAGACGGAGACATATCCAGGTTTCGACGTATGCCTTGTATGGCACACACACTTCAGCTTGCATTGAAAGATGCCATGAAACAATCAGGAGCCAGTGCTGCTGTTAACAAAGCCAGGAACCTTATTCATTCTGTCAGGAAATCTTCGGTAGCAAATGAGCAAATGATTAAAAGGTGTGACTTTAGCCTGTTTTATAATACTAACTGACTTGAGATATTTATGTATTAATATTTAGTAAGTAATCCCATAGACAAATTGTTCTCAAACTCAATCCTGGGAACGCCATGTGACTGCAGGTTTTCATTACAGCCATGTTTTGTTTTTAATTGAACTCCTAGCCTAATTGAGCAGTTATTGTCCAGATTTGGTGTCCATATACAAATTATAAAACTAAATTTGGAAAAATGTTATTAGACTGCATCAGGCATTGGTACATAGTATGGTACACAGTAACAATTTAATTTCTTTTTATCTTGGTTTTTAAGAATTTTATCATTGTCATAATTTTTCATTTCCAGTTTTTCTGGTTATGTATTCCATTATTTACTATTGTTGGAAAAGCTGTGGCAGGCAGACAGCTTTTAGCATTCAACATTGTTTGCCCCAGTGTCTGCTTATTATCATGGTACAATTATGGGATTAAACTAGACAGAAAAAGAACAATTAATTGGAAAATCACAAAGAATTGACCATTTGTACTATAGAAAAAGACAATATTTCTAAATATTTTATTTAAAAAAAAAAAATCACACTTTAAAGCTTTTCTGAATATGAGAAGAGAAAATGAGGCCAGCTTATTAAATGAGATCAGTTACAGAGGTAAGATGACTCTTTGACTGTGAAACTGAACAAAACAAAATCCTGCAACCACAGTGGTGATAGATAAATAGATAGATACTTTATTAATCCCAAGGGGAAATTCACACCAATAGTGACTAACAATAATAATAATAATAATAATAGTGGCTTTGACCAAAATTATCATTTACTTATTCTATGATGCACTAGGAATAAGTGATTATTTTGTTTAAACTTCTTACCTTTTCATTACAATAACATTATTCTCTGTTTGTTTCTAAAGGTGTGGCCAAACACTGATTCGTGACTGCCCCACACGGTGGAACAGTACACTTGACATGCTGAAGCGACTTCTGGAAACTAAAGCTACACTTAATGAGGTTCTTGATGAACTCGGGATAGATACACTGTTAACCAGTGATTGGGCCAAGTTGGAAAACCAACTTAAAGTATTGGAGCCATTTGGTATGCACACAGATCAGCTTCAAACAGATAGCCAGTCTCTGTCAGAGGTGATACCTTCCCTGCTAAACCTGGAGGCACATCTCCAGTCAACTAGTGGAGAGAAAAATTTGGCACAAGCTCTTCTCAAGTGTTTGCGCCAACGTTTTACATGTCTGTTAGATCCCATTAGTGACCAATTTGATCCAGTCCCTGCAGCCGCATGTCTAATGGATCCAACTGTCTCTCTAACCCTACAGTCTCCTGAACTAATATCTTTGAAAAGAACAGCAGAGTTATTTGTATTGACCGAGGCAGCGAAACACAATCACACCATAGAAGCACAACAAGATGAGTCTACACAAACAGTAGCCGTTTCAGCAAACATTACAGTCCTTCAGAAATACAAGTACTTGGCTAATAAAATAAATAGCTTAAACCCTGAAAACCAGCCTTGGCCATCTGAAAGTGCTCCACTTGAAATGCAGAAATATCAGGAGGAGGTTAGGCAGGGGGATTTTACTGGAAATCCTCTTCAGTTCTGGCAAGCCAGGGTGGCTGTGTATCCTAAACTTAGCCCTGTGGCTTTGGACCTTGTGTGTGCCCCGGCCTCACAAGCATTTGTTGAACGCATATTTTCAGTTTGTGGACAGTTGTCATCTGGATTGCGAAACAGAATGACCACTTCTCTAGAGCACAGAGTTTTCTTGAAAATTAACAGAAAGATGTATAATTGAATCAGTCAGGCTGTTTTGTATCACTGTTATGGTGGGGCTTTAGTAAATTGTGCAAAGGAGAAAGAAGCATTTGTTGTTTCAATTATACCATTTAAATTAGGATTACTATTTTGCATGCAAAACTGCAGTGTGTTCCACAGTCAGTTCAAATTCAGTATCTGGGTTTATTTTTGTTTGTTTTTTAACAGGACATACCTATAGGTTTCTACTGATATTAAATAAATGTTATTTCCAAAATTATTAAGTCTACAGTTCTCTCATTGTGGCGCAAAAATTAACCTCCACAAAATTGCTTTAACCATACTATAATTACTAAAACTAAAACTGAAACTAATAAATATAAAAATAAAATAAAAATGACTTTGTAAAATAAAAACTAAACTAAAACTAAAAATATGGCATGAAGGCTAACGAAAACTAAATTAAAACTAAAATTAAGACCTGAAGTAATATAAAAATAAAAACTAGCAAAAATAGTCAAAACTATAATAACTCTGGTCCCCACAGCCACCAGGGTGGTCGCCCCCTCGTGGTCTGGAGGAGGCATAATCCCTCCTCCGGTCCTTCCGGGCATCCCAGCTGGGTACCGCCCCCAGCTGCTCGCCACAAAGTATAAATCTTAGTATTCCAAATGTTCAGAGAGCTGTCATAACATGAATTTAATATATTCTGTGGGGCAACTGCCGTCTGTGGATACAGTCAGCGCAACAGGAAGCTCATTTAAGGAGCACTTAGTGATTAACTGTTGGGTTAGGAAGCACATAGACTACAAAGGATTTAACGTGATACTCTGGTTATGATGAGGTCTGAGAAACAATAGTTATTGACATTCAGTTTTAGAAAGGATTTAACAATGTTCTTAGTGTTATGACGCTTTCAGGAAATGCAGCCCAGGTTTATATACAATTACTGACTAAGGTGTTGCTCATCACATTAGTATCAGTGCTAGATACTTCTCAGATGATTTGGCCATACTCCAAAAACGATAGGCTGCACAGATCCACAGCTGCATCTAGAGTATATTTAAATGATCTGGGTTTGTATTTCGATATATTGTTCATGGAAATAATTTTGGATTAGGCAATTTCTCTAACTTCAAAATTTCCAGTTTGTCTGTAGAATGTTGCACAGAGGTTCGGCTTTCATTTCGCTGTTAGGTCACTTGTGAAAAACAGGTACTGTACTTTCATCAAAGTCTTACTGGACAAATACAGAGAACCCCATCTTAGGCAGCTACAGCAACAGCAAGCTGCTGAAATACCTTAGCTTGTTCTTATTGTGACACCCCGTGTAGTGGGAATTAGGGACACCAGCCTACACTCTAGGTGTCTAGTATGTGGGACCGAGCGTGACCAGGATGATAGTGTAAGACAGGGAGACACGGACACAAAAAAGGTTGGGTTTTTGGAAAAATAAGTGAGGTTTTATTTACAGGTGCACTTAACAAAAATAATGTCCTGCGGAATTTATATATTAATACACAGTCCAATATGGCAAAAGACACACAAAAACAGTAAGTAAATGAAGCTCAAAAATAGTGACTATATACAAAAATAAACAGTGCACCAAAACCCATAACCCATATAAATACCTCCACCAAAATTACTCCAGAGATATTTATACAAGAACAAATATTTACAAAAACAAGGCAAAAGCCGTAATGCTTGGTAAATTCAACAACTATTCTACCGAGTACCTTTCTCCAAGAAGATCTAGTCAGAAAAGAACCAACATCTAGGGGCCACGAGTCCCTTTTATATTCGGCGCCCTTGTGCCGACCAATTAAGCTGACCTATGTCATCTCTCTACAACCATGCGATGACGAAAACGCGTCTGCGAGAAGTGGCATCTCCTGCCCTGCAAAATACTATAATAGTTCAAGCAGCCGGCGTGCGCGCGCATAGCTGTGCTGGCTTTTGAGACGCAAACTGCGCATCTGCCTTAAGTTAACGTAAGCACTTTTAAATTTTCACGTCCTTCCCCTGAGCTACTGCCCAGACAACTACAGACATGGGATCCCTTTTCTAAACCGCGGTAAACTAATACTGCGACACTTCACCCTTTCTTTTACTCCTTTAGAGTTATTGGGTTGCGGGAGGCACACGCAGGACTGAAGGAATAACAATGCCATCCCGGCCGGATAATGGCAAGGCTGTCTCTCCATTCTACACGAGACCTACCTCAACACTCTCCAAAAGGCGCTAATAAGGTCAGTGAAGATGTCTATCTGCATTCTATAAAAAGGAAAAAGGCAAGTTTCCTTTCTTTATACTTTAACTTTTTATTACACACAAATGCCTCTCAACACTGCAGCGGACACTTGACAAATTTTATGTAATTACAGGTAATGCCAGTAAGGCACATTACCACACTTATTCTTAATTACTGTCTGTTAACGGGATATTTAATGGCTGGTTCATTCTGTTCTCTAATTGGACTATGCATGTGTGTTGTTGTACTTTGTCAATCTTTTAGTGTCATTCTGTAAACTCTTCTAAATGGCCTGACCCATTAAAAACAAAAATCTGTGATTTCAGCTTGTCAGTACTCTGATTTCTTAGAGTTTTGATATGTCTAAATTGTACTTCCATTCTTGATAGGTTCTCTTGGTAAGACATATGAAATATGTTTATGCAATGCCTTGCAGTTATAGATAATGAAAATATGGTTTCCCAGTGACCTTTTTAGTTATCCTCCATTTAACCTCAAACCAGAATATAAACCTTTTACTAGCAGGAGATAAACAATGAGAAGGTACAGCTTCATTTACAACAGACCAGGTATGGTCGATAATGATTTTGTCAAGTGAAAAACACATTAACACACCACTTACAATGAACAAAGCACCTTTTCTGAGGCTGATTACCGCCAGTTTAATGGACCACCACCACAGACTTTGTAAATAAAATTGGAACACTCCATGAGAATACTTGTTCAGTTAACACTGACTAAATGCAATTTCTTTCTCTTTAGTAAATAGGCTTTTTAAGGAAGCAAGTGACAAAAAAACTATTTAATTAGTGGCCTACCTTGTTCTACCTTGTTCTCTGTATGTTTTGACAAATCTGCATTTATATGTGCACCAGTTCTGTATTTATTAATTGGTATAATCTACACTATTTTAACTGAGAATAGTTATAGGGCTCTGAGCCTATAGTGAACAGCGCTATACAAAAATAAGTTGTATTTTACATTGATACAATCTACATTCCTGATAAACCTATGTACAAGTAAGTTACTGCTGAAACGTTTTGTCCATAACTTACGGATTTGCCTAATTAGGAGTTTTATAGGATGTGGGTGGACAGTGGATAATGTTTTGAGTTAACCCATGCAATCATATTGTGGCATTTATTCCCATGTTTGATTTTCAATATAACTTTTCTCTTATTTGTTTTCTGAAAAATTCTTGAAGAAGTTATGGAATAAACTATGGACTAAGTGTCTTAAATTTTATCCACTAAGCTAGGTACTAAAAAGTATAGTAATGTAGCGGCACCTCATTTAAGTTTAATGTGCAATCATCAACAGTGAAGACTTTAAGTGTGGATCCCTGCTATAGGAGATGTTAAATGAAACTTTAAAAACAGGTCAGTTTGTCAAACTGAATTAATGTTTTTGCTAAATATGTTCCCCTATTTTAGTTTTTTATTCTCCAAAGTCATACAAGTATGTCTCAGTGTGTGATTAACTTTTCTAATAAAATTGAAAGGCTTGTTGTCCAAGCACCATGACTCATATCTCTCTATTATAAAAAAAATCTTGGAAGGAGACGAGACATGATTTTCTCAGAGTGACAGACACTTTCACATCCCGTGAGACGAGACATTGTGCCGAGATATTTAACCACACCTGGGGGATCGCATTAGCGCAAACCATTGGAAATTATTACTCTGTGAAATAACGGAACAGTGAGAAGAGATTGACTATATTGTTCAGATTTAAACTTTAAGTCGGAGACTTGTAGATCAACTAATTCTTGTTGCCATCAGGGAAAAGTAGTGTTTCTTCCCAATGAAGAGTCGTATCCGCAAGAATTAAAAGATTTGTTGTTTGGTGAAAGTGAAATCCACATACGCTGTGATGCTTGGGTCACAGAGTTGCACAGATACACAGAAGATTTTAGAGGCAGAAACATTATTCAAACACTTCAAATAAACATAAGTCTCTTTCAGGAGTGAATTGAGCTCCTTGTGTAGTTGGAGGGGACTATTCCGTCTCTCAATTAAAAGAATAGAAAATTTTCCCCTTTATAGGGGCGCGCCTCAGGAGCGGGACCCCCGACAGGAGAAGAGGATGTCTGGGGGAGAAGAGAGACAAAGACAATGAGACAAAAGTACAGCTGCTGTAGAGGCATCTCAGGTGGCACAGCAGCAATCCAGCAGCTGATCGAGCAAAAAGGAGGATTTGTTTCCCATTGTATCACTGTTTAGGAGGAGGTTTTGGAGGAGCGACCACGTCTACTTGGGGTGTGTTCAGCCCCCCTCTTCACAATGCGAGCGGCAGAGAGATGAAGTGGCTGGCACGTAGCGTAGGCTGGGGGGGTTTGGTGGAGGTTGGCGAGCAAAGCCCCCTAGTAAGTATATAGTGAAAACAGATGGTTGCGTTTCTCCTCCAAATCTTCATCACACCAAAGCTTGCTGCGTCACAGTGTAAATACCTGTGAGCTGGATGAAGTGATTCTTCATCTGGAGCTCTGTCCGATATTGTACCACTTTAATTGTCTTACTAGCGCAGCACAAAACTCCCATCACAAAACGGAACAAAAATACAAAATGCCTATAGACAATGAATGGCCTAAGAAAAAAGAAATAAGGCAAATGGCCAACTGAAAAACAGAAAACAACAGTATATATTAACTGAATAGCTAAATTGCATATAAGCAAAACATTCTGGTTGCTCTCTTTGACCCAGTTAGGATCATCATCCTAAAAATGTTATATACTGCCTTTAATACACTCTACAGAAAAATACGAAATGCTCAAGGTGGTAATACGATATTAAGGATCTAATAAAAAATAGAAAGGCAGAAGGTGACAGACCCCTGACCAGAATGAATCAATAGGAAGGAAAGTCCAAAGCATATAGATACATGTATGATACTAAAGGCATGGAGCATAGGTGGTATAGTGGGTCAAAAAATGCTTTATAGCAAAACAGTTAGCACTCTGTGCTTTTCATGACACTGTGTACTTTTAGTACACTGTAATACATTCTTATTAAATGACTATGTTTTTACAATTTATAAATATTCCTCAGGACATTTAGAAAGCAATATAAACGGATGAAATTAGACCTTTAAAAGCTCTTACCAGGAGTTAAATAGGATAAAAGGTAGGAAATGAGAAGCACATCAATGATATGGGCAGTAAATGTTATCTTTTCTAATACAGATGTCCCAGCACTTACCATAGGGATGGTCTATGTGTGATAGAAAGCAGAGAAATCCCTGCATCTTTTGCAGCTTGGAAAATTTTTCCTTCTACATCAATGCTGACAGCACTTGTGCACTCATCTAACAAAGCATACTTTGGCCTATAGAAAACAGAGGGAAAACCATCATTAAAAAGATAACATCAATAGAATGTCAGACGTCTATACAAAATTGCATTAGCTATGGGCACTTGTAATGAAGTGCTCAAATACCTATAAAAAAAAAAAAATTTAAAACATTGTTTAAAGATGGCTTAACAGTTAATTTACATAGGGGTCATTCCACAGCTCAATTGACTGATATACCATTCGCTATAGATTTACAAACACAAAACAAAAAGAGTAAATTATTTACCTAATTAACTATTATTTTCATAGCATACATGTTGTATCTATTTGGATGAATAATAACAGATCCATATGCTCTGCCTAAAATGTGGATCTACGTTAGAGTAGCTATGTGCAAGAGGTATTTTATGATGTATATGGTCAGTTTTTTTTGCCACACGAGGACTACATTGTACATACTTGACATGTGGATTATCCAACAAGTACAGTAAACTGTTGTTCAGTGTTAGCCCCTATTGACACTTATTGTATCAGTGATTCTTTCATCTTAATTCTCCATGAAAACAAGAGATTAACTATTTTTCTTGGACATTTCTACAAAAAACATTGGGTAAAAGATAATATTTATTTTGGCTGGAGTGCTCTAGTAGCATGCCACCATGCTAAATGTAGTGTGTAAAAATGCTGGATAGACCCACTTGCTCAATAGGTTGGGAATCATGGCTCAAAAGACATCACGATGACTTTGGCTGATTATTGCAACAGGAGGTTTAGTGAAAAAGGGTGCTAAATTTAGTGAAGTACCACAAAGTAACAGTGGCTAAGATGGTGCTGACATTGAAATGTACATAAAAATAGAGTATATCAGCTGTGGTGGATATCAAAGGAAGATCAAACTCAATGGCTGTGAATTAAAAGGTATTGTTTTCAAATGCAAGAAAATCAGACAAGCAGCTGTGGATCAAATGACTCCAAATGTCAACCAAAGATAGAAGAAGGAACTTTCATCAATAACACCTTACAGGAGGAATTACTTCTCTGGTTGAGGTACATTAAATGACTCATTGCACCTAAATTTCACTCTTGTGGGCAAAGTTTTACAAAGAACACACACAACCCCAACAGTAATATATAGACCTAAATACTTGATTTCCATTCCGGTGGTTCTGTTATGGTGTGGAGAGCGTTTTATGGTATAGATTAACAAATTCCAGTAAGACATAATTATCGGACTATTTGTTTCCTTTAGATTTCTAGTAACACCAAGAAACACTCAAAATATCCACCAAGTAGTTTAAGTCATAAAAGGGACAGAACTGTTCTGCTTATTTTCACTCCAAAAAAGCAAGAGGCTATGTGGTTAATGGACTAAATACATGGTTAATTAAGTTAATAAAAATAGCATATACAGTACATCAGGATGATTTCCTTTCAGAAACACTTTATTACCAATCACCTACCTGTCCTCATAATTTAAAGGAATATTACACCCAAAAATCTGATTTTTTTGTAGCCACTTATGCATAAGGTGTCACACCAGTGGGACATAGCCATATTTCAAAAGGTGTCTGCGTTTGTTGCAGTGAAACCACAAATCAATCAAAAGCAATTATGGTATTTTTATATACCCAAGGGTGTCTTATTTCATGTAAATCTTACGTTTCCATGTAGTCTACTCTCTTTCTTTATTAAAGTATGCGATTCGCACACATATACCAAAGATCTCACCTACTTCATGCCACACACACTGTGACAAGCTTATTACCATTGAATAGCTGAGTTTCAGCCCATTCTAATGATGTATAGTTGTCTATGATTGGTCATTTATATTACATGTCAAAGCTGTGCACAAAAGACAAGAAATAATTGGCTTTGGTGACAGCTCACCTTACGCATCATAATTTTGAGTCTATTGAGAAAAACATGTCTGATGAAGGACTCGAAGCTACACTAGATTTGTAAGTTCTGCTTTTAGTGTAATTCCGTAATGTCGCGGCATGCAGTTCAAGCACCACTGGTTCAATTACCTTACCCGGACACTGTCTGCTGAACGTTCTCCCTATGTCAGTTTACTGTGCAGTGCTCTTTCAATTTCAACTTAGAGTACAGGTAGAGTTTCTTAGCGGACCTGTGAGTACTGTTATGCTGCACTCATGCTTCTCAAAGTTTCATGTGAGGACCCCCACTTTGATTAAATTTCTCTGAATCATGCTGCTCTTGTCACTGTGTTGTGAGCACATGAGAGTAAAAAAATATAAAGGCGTTTCAGCTAGAAAGTTGTTAATCGTATAATCCCACCCCCATCCTCCACTAAAGTGATCAACTGAGTCATGTGATCATTTTTATACCATATTTAATCACGCCCACCCCAGAAAAGACCATGATTAAAAACGGTAAATAAAATCAAAGTGCTGCCTTTTTGTCAGATGGCATTGTGAAGCGGAATATAAAATGTCCTGCACAATTCAATTCGGTGATGGTGGTGTGGAGGATTATATTTTGAACAAGTCTCTAGTGCCCACAACCCAGTGACTGCCACCTGTGACTCAAAAGTGGCTGAGAAACACTAGTTTAGGAGTATGTGTCTGTATGACTAGCTCTGCATTCTTGGCTTATAGCAAAGACATTGTCCCCACTCTTGTAACCCAACACTGAAAGACACTGTTATGAAAATGTATAGTGTGTACATACTTTGTTTATTCCAGGCGTGAAAGGCAAGAAAAAAGCAACAACAAGTAAAATTAATAAAAAGGCACTGAACTTCGGCGGAGCGACTGCAATAGAAGACTGGAGAAGAAGTGTGAATTGCAGCAGAAAAGCTCCAATCTAGTGTATAGAATGTAATGTTTGACTTGGTCCAGTGGTGAACAGAAAGTTTTTCAAGGACTGGCATGAAAAATAATTTTGAAAGTAAAGTTTTGGATGAGTACATAATTATATGTACAGAATTAGAAATTATTTACTTGTTGCTTCAGAGTTATATCTAGTGTGTGTGTGTGTTTGTGTATATACATATTTTTTCTACAACATTAAAAAAATATAAATTGTGATACTTGTTTCGAGAAATTGTGTAGGAGCAAAAATGTAAATATTTTCAAAAAGGGACACTATGTTTCCAAACAGGGCAACACCTTGTGCCAAACAATATAATGCAATGCTATGGGATATGAAATCTAAACTTGGCATAATAAAAGCTGACAGATTACAGCACAAAAGAAAATTGATTCCAGGGTTGTGCATCATAAAATGTCTTGGTTTTGAACTGTAAAATCCAGTTTTATGGAGTGAATTCCCTAAAGCATCATTTTTTGGGGGGTTTATTTAGCTGATATTACTGCAAACAAAGGTGTTTAATCATGTAAGTACTTTACTTTAAAAATCTGAAGTGCCGTTCTTTCTATCATTCAGCAATTTGTAGCTCCTTTATAACATAAGCAGAGAGTAATAGCTACAGTATTTATTTTTGGGTATGTAGATTAGAAGCAAAAATGCCAAAAACCCCTTTGTGCACAAGGGGGTTAATATGTCACTTACCTCATGCGGTTCGTAGTGGTAGCTAAGAAAAATGTTTAAGACTTGAGTTTTTCCTGTTTTTCTCTCTCTTTATTATTTTGTTTTCTTCTCTAAAAGGATTGTGTTCAGACTGGACTTTCCACTTTTTTGTCTGTGTAGGCCAAATCCTACTTATAGTTTGGGTTGAAAATTCAATTTGTATACTAGGCTTTTGTAACTTTGTAACTAGATTTTGGAGTCAAGGCAAGAAAGGTTCTTTTACAAAGGCCTAGGCCTCAGCTTTAGATATCTTGTAATTTTTTGGATAGCCAGAAAATTTAACAGTTGTGTGCTGTCATCAGCATGACATTTTTTGGGCCATCGTCGCGAGATAAACCTACTCCAGTCTTGTGGATAGAACATTTTCTTGTGGAGAGAAAAACTTTCAAAAATGCTTTACCTTATTCTGGTTCTTTACTGCTATGCTTTTTAAGACTTATTACGATTTTTGCCTTTTTGGTTTTCAAATTTAAAATTTTCCATTTTATGCTTAAAAGCTGAGAAGTATTGATTTGCCAGTTATTATGCATTGCCAAGATGACTGATGACATTGTGGCATTCAGATTTTATGTGCCAATTGATCAAACCTCACAAAGAATGCTGAGCAGTCTTATCTTACTTACTTGTGATAAAACATCCTTGCCATGCCCATTCTCTGTTTCTCTCCACCGGACAGGACATCCTTCCAGTCCATAACAGCATCCCACCCTTAAAAGAAGCATAACTTTATATTCTTTCTTTCTTATAGTCTTTTTATAGTAAACAATATAACAAACTTCATGAGAACAGAATTTTACACTTTACGAAGCAACAGTTTTCAAAGACCATAAGAATATCAGTTATAATCCACCATAGACACAGAAAAGTATTTTAAATTTTTATTTTTTTGGTTCAGTGGGTAATAATCTACTGGGGCAAAACCATGGAAAACAAAGCAAACTAGAAAATACACTGTACTGAGATAAAAACTTTGGTTTCTGAGCTGGACTCTGTGAATAGTACCATGTGAAAAAGTATACTTGAGATTACTGGCCAAAGTAATTTGGAAACATAAAAAAACAAGAAGCAGTAATAAAGCTAAAAGCCTGTATGCTGTTCTGCCAGTCTTTGGCATGCTATACCACATAATCAAATCACACAATCTCCTTTGTGAGCCCTTGTGTCCGCCTTGACCCTCTAGAGGCTCCTCTGCTAAAAATAAACTACACTGCTATTTGAGAGGATACTATATAATCTTGCTTGGTTTGCGTTTCGCCTGTACAGTTTGACTGTACAAATAACACGCTTAACACAGCTGTTTTCTGCACAGTAATTTGGCAGATTTTATATAATTTAGATTTTACTAAACTGTATAATGTTTGATTCCTTCTTTATTATGGAGAGTTTCAAGAAGAAAGGAGACATACAATCTGTCAAACAGACCACAAATACAGTATATAAACCTTGTATAGTACATTCACACAGATTCCATGCTACTGTTTAAATTCACCTTGATCAAAATGATTCTGTGTTGACTATAATGCCTCACCCACATAGTTGCATTTTCTAAGCTAGGCATACCTGTATAAGGAAGCAATTTAGGCATAAGCATTTTTTAAATTGTGGCATCCATTTTACTCCCCCACTGCTTTATTTCCTTTGCTCCATGCTCACTAAGGATGTACTCACTCTAGGCACGTTTGTTCCATACTGTCCCTCCTCCCTACTACCATCCCCCCTGTTCTGCACTTACACTGTGCTTAATGTTCTGGGCTCGGGCACGCTTTCGTCATGATCCAAACACAGAGTGACAACATGCATTTCAAAATAATTTTACTTATTTTGAGTTTTTTTTTTAATCATGTAGGGCGGAATAGCGCTCTATTCTCTCTTACAGGTTTATTGAGTGTGCAGCGCAGCATTTTGCTGTTAATCTTGCTGTATGTACAAGAAGATTTTTACAGAGACAAATGATTCTAAGGGAGGAATTTGCAGCTTTTCTTGCCAACTGAAATGCATGTTCATCTATAAGGTAAAAATAAAAACCTGTTTTTAACTCAAATGGTTTTGAATGAAATGAGAATTGCACTATTTGACTTGTCGCATCATTGATGTCATGTCTGTTTTCTATGCTTCGGCACATTTATGACATTGTTCTGCAATCCTACTGAACTGTGCCCAGGCACACCTCTTCCAAGTGGGCCAGAGCACCATACCCTTGGCCTGGGACTGAGCGATCACACTAGTCTGCAGGTAAACGTGGTTGGGCATAGAACAAATTGCTAGTGTGAGTACAACCTAATACTGTTTCTTCATTGCTTTTTTTGCTTGTCTTATCATAGTCTTTCACCATCAGAAATTGCTTAAGCCTATTGTTTCTTCTCAACCACAACATAAATAGACATGACCAACTAACTAAAGAATTATGCACACCATGCCTCCCAGCACTGTATCTTTTTAGTTCTAATGTTCAAAAGACCAAAAAAAGAGGCAAAAAAGCTGCCAACAAGACAATTCAAAAGCAAACAAATCCAAATCATAATCGATCAGAATAAGCCAATAAACAGAAGCAAAAAGATCAAATAAACCAGCAAAGAACAGCAAAACTTTACTGTTAACAAAACTCAGCTCCAAGGCTTATTTAATGAACTAAAGCCTTTAGAGGGATGGGAGCAGTCCATAAACTGACATATGGCCCAGCCTCTTGAGAAACTACCCACAAAACTCAAACAACAAAGTTTTTAAATGAAACAGTTAAGAAAGATTTTGTTCTTTCTGTTTTTTTTCTTTTTGTACCATCTGCTGTTTTTTCTAGATTGATTTAGAAATAATTTTTGTATTATTATCATTGGATGCAGAAAAAGCATTTGACATGATTGAATGGAAATACCTTTTCACTACATTAGAGAAATTTGGGTTTGGCCCTAACACATGTCCATGGATCAAACTACTATATACCAGTCCAGAAGGTTCAGTTTGTATTAACAACATTTGTTCAGACTACTTTAAACTAGGACATGGTACCAGACAAGGTTGCCCCTTGTTACCACTGCTATTTGCAGTCACCATTGAACCACTGGCGGTCCACTGTCAAAATTCTTATCAGATAAAGGGGATTTTCAGAGAAGGACTGGAACAGAAAATTTCTCTACATGCAGATGATATGGTACTGTATATATCAGATCCACAAAAGTCTGTGCCTGCAGTCTTAACAGCACTTACAGAATTTCAAAAGATCTCTGATCTCAGAATTAATTTGAATAAAAGTGCACTCTTTCCAGTGAATTCTCAATCATATAATATTAGATTGGATACATTCCCTTTTATCATCGCAGATCAGTTTAAATACCTAGGGGTAAACATCACAAGTAAACATAAAGCTCTTTATCAACAAAATTTCGCCGTCTGTATGGAAAAAATTAAGCAAGACTTGCATAGATGGTCAACCCTTCATCTCACTCTTCTTCCTAAGCTACTTTTTTTATTTCAAAACATTCCAATATACATTAATAAATCATTTTTTAAGCAATGAGATTCAACAATAACCTAATTTATTTGGAACTCAAAACACCCACGTATCCAAAGAGCGACCCTACAAAGACCTAAGGCAGAAGGTGGCATGGCTCTACCCAACTTTCAGTTTTATTACTGGGCAGCAAACAAACATACAAGCTATAAAAACCTGGATACAAATAGATGAACATATACAGGCTTGGTCCGCAATGGAAGTAAAATCTTGCAGTACGTCTTTATATTCCCTGCTTTGTGCCCCAATAATTGCAAGTTATCGGCAATATACTAATAACACAATTGTGCTTCACTCACTCAGAATATGGAACCAATGTTGAAAGTATTTTAAGATGGAGAATCTTTTATCTGTGGCACTTCTGCAAGAGAACCACCTCTTTCAACCCTCGCAAACATATGCAGTTTTTAATATCTGGAAAAGATTTGGGATTAAATTGCTTAGAGATCTTCATATAGACAACATCTTTGCATCCTATAAACAATTACACTCCAAATGTAACTTTCCAGCCACACATTTCTTTCACTATCTTCAAATTAGGACCTTGTTAAACAGAACCTGCCCGATTTTCTTCATCTTGCACCCTCCTCCATGCCGGAAAAAATATTGCTCAATTTCAAGGACTTAGACACCATCTTTGCAATATATAAAATTATCTTGCAGTCCCTCCCTTTTAAATATCCAAGAGGACAATGGGAAAAAGATCTCTTAATATATCAGAAAAGGAGTGGAAAATAGCAATGCAGAGACTTCACTCGAGCTCCATATGCGCAAAGCATACAATTATTCAACTCAAAATTATATAACGAGCACATCTGTCTCGCCTAAAACTGTCCAAAATGTTTCCAGGGCAAGATCCAACCTGCGAACGCTGCAATAAAGTCCCAGCCTCACTGGGTCACATGTTCTGGGCCTGCACCAATTAATCGTTTTGGACCAAAATCTTTAAGTGCCTTTCAGACAGCTTTGGTGTCACAATCCCTCCTAACCCATTAACATCGGTGTTTGGTGTTCTTCCAGATGGGTTTAAAGTGGAGAAGGACAAACAAACTGTGACTGCATTCACTACACTTTTGGCACGCAGACTTATTTTGCTAAACTGGAAGAATCCTAACTCGCCTCTTTTTAAGTCAGTGGGAAACCAATGTTTTATACTATTTGAAATTGGAAAAATCAAATATTCAGTTAGAGGATCCGTACAGATTTTTTTTCAAAACCTGGCAGGATCTAATCAATAATATTTTTAGAATAAGCTCTTAATGCACTGAAGAAGCAATTATCTCCACATTTCTTTTTCTTCCCCATTTATATCTATTGCCCTATTAAAATCATCAATTTAGGTATAAGTTTTACTCTTTGGCCATGCTCTCTCTCTCAGGGGTGGGGGAAGACTTGTTTTCAATCTGATCTATTTGTATGGAATGATTACAATAAAATTAATAAAAAAAAAAAAAAAAAATTTTGTATAAGGTCTGTAAATTGTATCTGCTTGACCGTATACTGTTACTTTCTTGAAATAAAATAAATAAAAAAGGAAACAATACTTACATATTTTTAAACATAACAAAAACAATAACAAATTAAAAACATTGCCAAAACATTTAGTTTAGTTTGTAATGAATCAGACCCAAAAAGCTGATACAGGCAGATCGCTACTGCTCATCTTGCTAACTGTAAGGCGGCTGATAAAAGGATAGGCCAGTATCACTCCCTGAAACACCCCGCCCTACGTCCCCTTTTGGAATTACCCACTCTACCAGACAAGTGAATATATACAGTATATGAAAAAAAAACAGCCATAAGGCTACATCAGTATGCAATGAGAAACATATTATACAAAGATGAAAAACAGCAACAATCCCTTTTCTCCACCCCACCAACACACAATAACCCCTATAATATGTGCAAATAAAAATATATACAGTGGAAAACCACACCTCCAGCCCCCTTCTGAAGTTCACACACAAGTCCAACGTGGATAGGGTTAACAACAGCTAAATGAATTGTAGAATGCTGGCCGACCCAAAAAAGCTGAAATCTTAAATTTAAAATGTTTCACAGTCAATCTGTGCCACTGTTAAAAGAGGACTTAACAAGCTCACCCGAGTCTGCTACTTGTAACGGAATGCAAGATTCAAGTTTCTAGACCTCCTCCTATATAGACAAGTCTTTTGTAGTTGCAGAACATTTTTCCATGGCCCAGGCAGATGCTGATCAGTTTAGTTAGGTCTGTTCTGTCTTTTTCCCTCAATGGCTGATCTTTTTCTCCCTTTGAACAACAGCATGACTTATGCAGATTCCATCAGAAAAATAAACCGGATGTTGCACCTTCTGGGGTACTGCTGTCAATAACAGGATGTATGGGCTATCATAATACTCACAAAAGTAGATCAGGCAGAGAGCAGAAAGCATACAACATATCGTATTAGGCAGCACAACAAGGTACTGCAAAAATGCATCTATTAGCTGATTCACTTTTATGTAACAAGACCTTAACATTCACTACTATGGGTCTTCACAACACGTACAAAGCCTCACTAAAGTCTTTATTCATCTGTGCAATGTACTAATTAACTTCACTTTGGAGTGGTCTGAGATGGCTTAACTGAGACTCATTTCTCTTGATATTAAGACGTGTGCATCCTTCATATTAACTAGTGTAAAGTACCACATGCATGGATGGGCATCTTGGCCGGGACTGGTTCCTGTGTATTAACCGACCAGTGGGGCTATTGTGACAGAATGATGGAGGGAGACCTTGTTCCAAAACTATATGCCTCCCCAACAAAATAGATGGCAGCTTCAGGGCTTCAGGACCCAATCTGATACCTACTATGAATCATGGGACTTGTAGTGCACTGAGGCAGCCCTGCTGGGATTCGTGGATGCCACCAGAGCGCAGTACAAAGAAAGAACTTCTGATTAACTCTATGCCGTGGCACCGGAAGTACTCCCGGGTCCAAGATAAAAGGAGCCGCTCAACATCATTCAATGAGTTGGAGTGAGGAGGAAGAGGACAACACTTCAAGGAGGAAGTTGGAGTTAGAGAAGGAAGGGTAATCCCGGATGTTGTGGTGATTGTCTTCGTGAAGGAAGGTATTGTGGATAATAAATATCTTGTATTTGAACCAGTGACTGTGTGTGTTAGTTTTGTCTGGGATTTGCGGCTCTGTGGCAGCCCCAGTCTTCCACAACTGGTGCAGTCGGCAGGATTTCCTAACCATCCTAGTGGCTGGAAACTGTTTTTTTTTTTCTGTTCACAGAATAACCCAAAGTGACTTTCCTTCCTACTGTGTGCAAATAATGGGAAAAGAATTGGTGAGAAAGGGTGATAAACCTATTGGGAAGAGGAAGTCTGTAGGCACTGTTTGCCTCAATCAATGCCAGGAGAACAATGAAAGGAATGGGACCTGCAACAGGGATCCCAGAAACGACCCGCTGGAGAAGGCAGATTACTTTGTTGATGATGCCGCGCTTGGCTCTTCTGGTGATACTTCGAGTCACATGCAAAGTTACGTGCTGTTGAAGGGTTTGGATTATCTAAAGGGTATTTTAGAAGCTTGCATGATCCTGTCGTCTGAAGGAGTGGTGCTGCATCTTGTCATCCTTTTTTCTCTCCATACCCAGGCAAGATAAGATGGCTGTGATGCGCTGAATGGCCAGATCGGGCTGATGTCACTGGAGTCTCATTGACCAGAAGAAGTCACAAGGGAGACAGCGAAGTACTCTGGGAAAACCAAGATTGTTGTCCAAGCCCGGAGTTGCGAGTCATAAAACACAGCAACTATAAGAAAGACTTAAAATCAGCAGTGGTGAGTACTGATCGCCTCTCTTCTGAAGATAAAATATGCCGGGAAATGTGTCTGGTTTTCAGCCAAATAGGGATGTTACTGAGCCAAGCTGGGTGTTTTGAAAACCCTCCAGACTACACCTCTCAGAATGCCCCGGGGATCTGGGATAGACATGCACAAGACCTGAGTCCATCTTTTGACCAGGAGCTTGCTGATGGAGAAATTCGAAGTCCCCCCCACCCCCGCCAACCTGCAATGGCACCGCTTGAACTACAGATCAATGCCAGGAATCTGGAAGCATTGGTAACACCACTGGAAACATTCTTAAAGGTACCAAATTCCCTTATAGTAATGTTAACAGGAATAGAAAGAACTGCAAGTGCACCAGTCTAAACAACAGAAAAATATTTACAAAGTCTTGGACTGGGGCAGTGTTAGTAGCCAATACAGCTGTACAGATGTCCAAGTACTATGCTGTAAAACAGAGAAATATGGTGTGAAAAGGTCCCGGTCAAAAATTAAGGGAACCAAAGCTTATTTCAACAATTCTCACTGAGTTTTTACAAGGTCTGCCTCGTCTGGTCCTTGGATCGTAGAGACGGCTTCTCTGAGTACGAAGATGAAAGAGAGCATATAGAAAGGGACACAGTGCGACTGGTTTCTGGACATATCAGTAGGAAACTGAGTAGTGCTTGCTCCGACAAAATTGCTGGATGTAGGACTGAAGTATCTTCGTATGTTTTTTGGGAATCTGAGTAAAAACAGATACTCACCGAACAAGGGGAAAGAACTTACCATATTGTAACAAGGCGCTATATAAGCGCCTAACCCGACACAGATGGTTTTATTTTTATACGTGCCTCCTGTGTCCAAACTTTTATTTTCTTCCGCTGGAGGGCACGTCTTCCCCGTAATCCCCCCAGCCACAACACAGTCCCAAACACAAACTGAAAAGACAAACACTCCTCTCTTCTGGCATCACCACTCCTCCCAGGCAACCGTGTCCTCCTCCACCTGACTCTGGCTGACTGTAGGAAGGTGGCCCCTTTTATAATCACCCGGATGTGCTCCAGGTGCTCACTGATGTCCTTTTGGCGGCACTTCCTGGAAGCACTCCGGGCGTCCCTGGAAGGTCCTCCATACACCTTCCCAAGTGTGGCGGAAGTACAGATGTCCCCAACAGGTTTAAGCCTCCACGCTCCATCCCTGTGGTCCCCACACTATCCAGGGCGGTTGCCCCCTTGTAGCCCGGGGGATGTACAATCTGCCTCCCGGTATGTCCAGGCATCCCATCTGGGTCTGGCCCCCTGCTTCCTGCCACAGTATATACTCGCAGATAAGTTCTCACGTGAACAAGTCAGGAGCTGATTTTACCGTATAATTTCTGGTATTTTATAATGTCGGTCATATAAGTCAAATGCGGAAAATGCTATTGGTACAAGGGATTATGATATGCTAACGCCCACCTGACAGAGTAACCACAGAGCACACTGCCTTTTTTTTCTATGTAGGTGCGGCAATGTGCTGTATTTGGGCGGAGTGGTGGCTCTGAGGCCAAGGATCTGTGCTGGTATCTCAAAGGTTGTTGGTTCGAATCCCCATAACTGCCAAAAGAGATCCTACTCTGCTGGGCCCTTGAGCAAGGCCCTTAACCTACAATTGCTCCCGGGGCGCTGTACAATGGCTGACCCTGCACTCTGACCCCAAGGGGTATGCGAAAACTAACAAATTCCTAATACAAGAAATTGTATAAGGTGAAATAAAGAACAAAAAAAACAAAAAAAAAAAACAAGTGCTCCTAACCTCTCTCTCCCTATTGTGCCTACATGACCACACAGTAATTTGATGCGTCTGAGAAACTGATGCGAGACTGGAGTAGGCAAGAAGATATTAAAAAAAATAATAATTAAGCGTCACATTTTTGAACGGGTGTATAAGTCAGGGTCTGATTTTATGAGCGATTTTTTGGGTTTCAAGACCCAATTTATATGCAAGTATATACGGTAATTGGATAAGCCCAATAACATCATGTGCTGGTAGGTCTCCACCTACTTTAACTATGTTTTCTTACAACAAGCAGGAGACATAAGGTGAGATCCCACAAAAACTAGTGGAAGCATAGGAAGGGGAGATGACCACCCAGGAAATTCACCAAATATTATGTGGGATAACCTTGCAAATAACAGCACAAGAGCAGGAGTTTTTAGACGTAATCAGTGACTGTTTTTTAACACAGTATGTTAAAGGACCAATGTGGTGGGAAGCTTGTCTAGATTTAGTATTTTGTAATAATCAGGATAGAGTTGGGGGTGTAGAGGATTGAACCATTAGGGTCAAATAATCATACTTTAATACAGCTCTCAGTGTTTTGGAAGAGTGTGGATGCCAAGACTAAAACTGTTAAGTTTAATGTTAGTAGGGTAAATTTTGAGTAGATGCGGCAAAGTAGAGGATAGACTGGGATAAGCTTTTAATAATGTAGGACAGGTACATAACTAAAATTAAATTTGTAGGAAACAAAACAAAAAAAAAAACTCCACAACGGGTTAATAAACTGTTCAAAATAAGCTGAAAAGGAGGAAACAGCTGTACAAGAATATAACTCCAATGTGAATCGTAGGGCGTATAAGAACATGAGGGCACTCATTAAGAAAGATACTAGGGAGGCTAAAAAGCAGAGAGAAATATAGCAGATAAGGTAAAAGAAGAGCCAACGAGATTCTTTCAGTATTTTAGTAGTAAAATAGCAGTCATTGAGGAAGTGAAGCTCTTCAGGAGTAGTTAATGGGAATTAAAAAAAGCAACCTTTGAAATAGCAGATACTCTAAACTTGCATTTTTCAGAGGTCTTCACATGTGAGGAAGTGGGTAACCTCCCACCCTGTAAAAGAGGCTACTAAGGAGGTACTGAGTTATTTGCAGATTGTAGAGAGAGAAGTATTGCTCAGATGAAATAGGTTGAAATCAAATAAATCACCAGAACCAAATAATAATTACCCTTAAGTTCTTAAGGAGGTTAATGAATACATATATAAACCCTTGATACACATTTTTAGGAAGTCACTGTGTACTAGGGAAATTCCGAAAAAACAGGAAATGACAAATATTATCCCATTATATAAAAAGGGTGAGTGGGCATATCCGAGCAACTTTAGGCCAGTAAGCTTAAAGTTCATCACATGTAAATTAATGGAAGGATAAGATAAGATTAAGCAACACATGACAAGAACAGTTTTTCTGAACAATCAGCATGGGTTCAGAAGAGGGAGGTCATGTTTTGCAAACATGCTGGAATTTTATGAGGAAGCAAGTAAAGCATTTCATCAAAGTGGAGCATATGATATTAGTTATCTGGGCTTTCAGAAAGTAAAATACAGCACTTTTTTATATATTTGACCATGGGAGACATCCTGTTCCACAATAAAATAAGTTCCCTGATCTACCAACACCACTACCATTACCTGGCACCCATACAGTGTTAGGGCTGAGAGAGATGCACCATCTCTGTTCACCCTTCAAACTGGACTGCCCTCATGGCTTTAGACCATATAATTTAGTGTCCCAGTAATGAAACATGTTGCTTCCACTCCCCCCTCACTATTTCTACCTGCTTATGCAGTGAAACTTTGTCCCTGGTCCACACATTGTACCGCACAATTCCTGCAGGGACGAGGTTGCACCAACGGCAATTTAGGCTGACACTCAAGGTTAACATTTTTCCAACTCCTCTGTGTTTGCCCCTCTCCAGTCTCTAACACTGTCACCTTTTACTCCAATAATGTATGTCCCAAGCACCTCACTCTTACTGTATACCATATTTTAATCTCCTCGCTGAGCTGCTTGATTTACGTGTCTGGCAGTCTTTTGGAATGTGTGCTGTTCAGCATGTCTCACCGAATCTCTCGCCAGCTCATTAGTACCATTTAGCCTTGGAGTAGTGGTTTGGTATTAATGCCTTTCACTTGTACTCTCGTAAAAAGTTTCAGTAAGTGTAGTCTCCCAGATATTTAAGCTGATTTTTTTTTTCAAAATAGTAGTTATGATAAAAAAAAAAATTACACCCAGTTTAAATACAGAGAACAATCAAAGTTAATGAAGCTATGCTAAACGAAGTAGCAACTTTAAAATGTTAAGTGGAGAGGAATACTCGTCACTTTGAATGGCTGCCCATTTTGAATTGACCTTAATCACTCTAACTCTAACCATGCGGATAGAGAGTGTCCATGTTTACTCCTGGGAAAACTCTTCTGATCAGTAAGCAAGTCAAAATGTGAATTTGTCACTTCTTATTTTTAGAACTAAGGGGCTTGTCTCCATGCTCGCTTCTCTTGCCAACCCCCCCCCGGGCTGCGCTATGCACCAGCCACTTCGCATTTCTGTCACTCGCGTATGTGGATTTCACTTTCACCAAACAACAAACCTTTTAATTCTCGCGGATGCTCCTCTTCATTGGGAAGAAACACTACTTTTCCCTGATGGCAACACGAATCAGACAATCTGCAAGTCTCCGACTTAAAGTTTAAATCCGAACAATATATTCAATCTCTTTTTGCTGTTCCATTATTTCATTGAGTAATTATTTCCATTTGTTTGCGCTAATGCGATCTTTACTATCATTTTTTGAGACTTTCAAATTTTAGTACTTTCATTATCTCTAACCTGCTCTGCATGTGTATTGCACCAACGTTTTTGAATCCTTTACAAGGTTCTACTTTGTCTTCTACTCTTTGTCTTTTATTTCCGGCCCCAGACATGGTTAAATCTCTCAGCACAAAGTCTTGTGTCGCGGGACGTGAAAGTATCTCTCTGACAAAGTCACTTCTCGTCCCAGGCTAAAAAGTCTAATCTCGTCCCAGGATTTTTTTTTATTATAATAGAGAGATTTATAAAGATTTCAGAAATTTTATAAAAATTATGTGATTTATAGACAGCTTTACAGTAAGTTTTTTCAAGGTTCATTCCTCATACAGTAAATTTAAGGTTTTGGTATGTTTCTTCTTGTTTATTAACAAATATTAAATTTAGGACCTTTTTATGCTTAGGGATGCCTACATTCACCTATAATGTTTAAGAAGGAATCTTACAAGTTTTCCACTTTAATGACTATTTTGTTTCAAAACCATTAACACTAGAACCTCCACACATTTCTTCAGTACTAATCTGCCCAGGAGCACCAAGTGCCATCTGAATTCTTTTGTTCTCAGTAGTAACCTTTCAGCTTGGCATCCTGCTATCACATCCTTACTGCCCTACGCCCAAAAGCAATAGATAAGACTAATACAGCTTGAGTGAACGTAAAGCATATATCATTTATATATATCTTCATTTTGAATGTTAGCCTATGTTTAAAAAAAAACCAACAAAATTCCAGAGCTGTGTGGCTTTAGGGCGGCATAAAAATTGCTTTAGTATTGATTAGTTATCAGTGGAAATCAAAATAACACACTTCAATTACTTGGCCGCATGAAATAGTAATTGAAGCAGAAACTATTTTTTATGGTGACACCTTACATAGTTTTCTTTTTTGTTTTACTGTGTGTGCGTTCTGTAATTTTCAAAAATGACACAAAAGATTGCTGTGACAGAAGCACCTTTCAAAAGCTGCTCTGCGGCTTGCATAAAACAATTATTTAATCGTAAAAAGTAGACTGACACTTTTTAATCAGCTGTGAGCATAAAACATGATAATTTCCTATATACAGAAATAAAATGACAACATTACTTACATATTTCACAGATTATGTAGTTTAAATGGAAGGCTGCATAATGAAATGATCACCAGTCTGCTATCATTTTTCACACACCAAAAATGAATGCACTGTATTTTCTTTTGTCTGGCTGTGTGTCTCCTATTTTTTGGGCAAGGAGCTTATTTGTCACACAAAGTCATGAAGCTGAATAAAATAAAAGGTTGTACTCCCTGATGTGTTGGCTTCTTAATCCTTCTCCTTCATATGTAACGTGGGCTCGACCTGAATTCACATGGATATATACATAAACTACTTCTGTTCCTGGAGTCGGAGGAAAGGGGGATTCCCACTTGAAGGTCCAAGCACTGAAAGTAGTGGGTCTCTCTCTCTCTCTTGGAAGTATAAAATATTGTTCAAAGTGAAATGTTTGTTATGACAGGTGCTGAAAAGTGACAGTATTTTCAAGCCCAGAAAAGAAAGTACCCATTTTAAGCACTGTGGAAAGTGATGTGAAAATATTGTCAGCAGTGACGTTTGCCACATTATTGATGTAATCTGTGAGCCTTTGACCAACAATCTCACTGTCTCTCTCTTGCAATCGAATTTTGTTTTTCGCTAAATAGGCAGTAGTATCTAGTATATATGTTTGTTACTTACATCAGCAGCTATCCAATATTTGATTTCAAACTTTAGGTTCATTTGACTTTAACTGCATGAAAAAGCATCAACATTTCAACAACTGCTCCTCAACACATATGTCTGCCCTTACTTAGAAGCATCATGTAGTTCTGCACGAAGTCTACTAAGTGTGATATTTCAGCAAGGCTGTCAATATACAAAATGCTCAGCCAGCATCTGTTTTACATGAGGAAAGGAGAACATGCAAATTGGCACAATGTTTTTATAGATATAGCAGATGAGACAAGTATAAAATACATGAATAAACTGTCAGTTTTCTTTGCATGTGAATGCATTCAAATACGTGAATGTTATTCAAGAAGAAATTGTGTGTGTATGTATGTAATTCAAAACGCGCAGCAGCATTTCACTATAGCCTGGGCTTGAATTGGGCTGGCACTTTTCATTTTTAGCAGTTGCGTACTGGCTGTGTTTAGTGTGTACTGACAATGTCTTCAAGTGTACTGGCTCACATTATGCATATTCAAGCACCTCCCGGCTCCACATTTGAATGTTAGTGTATCAAGGCAGTTCTAACTTTTCAGAAGGACTCTCTTCAGTACTTAGATTTTACTGAATAAATCCATATCATGCAGAGGGCACTTACTGTATGTGTATCTGCTTCAGGCACTAACTAGAGCTGTATTCAATTTATATTGTTTTCTCCTAAAAGGCACCTAATTTATGGTCAATTAACATGTTACAGTGGTCCTTCCAATTTCACAAAGAAATTAAGGTTACAGTTAGGGTTAGGGTTATTCTTGCAATTGCATTCAGGTCAGCTGTGTCTGTAAAAACTTTGTGAGTGACCTGCACTTTATACTTGAAGCCGGATTATTGCATCCACTATGTACCACTTCCCATGTTCTCCCTTCAATTATGTAAAATTCATGCTGGCTTTGTACTTCATATTCCACAGTATGTAAAAAAATTGCAATGTCATTTCAGGTTAATTTATAGTTGGTTTTTTACCTAAATGAAACAACTAGAGAGCCAACAGTTTTTTTTCCTTTATCTTGCATAGTTAAACAATATAACTGATTATAAGTGTGACAATTTCTCATTGATTATTATATAGTTGTCTGCCGAAGACAGATAGCAATTCACATGTAGGAAACAATGTTTAGTAATGTCAATAACTGCAACAGAAGGGGATTTGTTGTGGTAAAAAGGATATGCAAATATGGTCAAGTTCGAGCCAGAGGAGAATGAAAGCAAGTCATACCTTGGTGCCAACGTTCATTTTGTTTTGCTTGTGTGGTAGTAGGAGTTCTTTATTGTAAAAAAACATAGAAAAAGAACACAAGTCAAGTGTTCTGAACAGAATTTCAGAGTTGCACCAATGTAGGCATTTGAAGTGCAGCAAATAAGGAAAAGTCAAGGAAGGCCAAGAGCATGATGTGAACATGAAGAAATTCATGTAAGATTTAAAATATACAGTAACCCCAGTTAGAGTGGACTATACACATCTAGTGTTAACCTTTTAAACTCTGTAGTATCTTTCTTTATGGTAACTTATCTGTTAAAAACTCCTGAGAGATTCTATCCATTCTTCATGCTCAAACTTTTGACCCCTTTGATTCTGTGTTTTAAAATAAAGGCAACAAATCCTAAATGCATTATAAAGGTAAATTGAATTATATGCAGCATTTAGCGGTTTAGAAATGTAAAGGAAAGCTAAACAATATAAACTACACTGAGATCATTTTGGGTGCCCACTGTGTTTCTTATAATACTCTTTACACATAATGTGACAGGTTTATTAAGACAATATAACAAGTGGTAAATCTGTGCTTAACAAAAGCCATTGTAGAAAAACACTGACCATGCACCACAAAAAAACAAAAAACAAAAAAAAACCAACAATAAATACATAAATAAACTTACCTCCCTCTCTCTGAACAATATGGTTCAAATTTACTATGTCCAAAATAATTTCCAGATCCTGGTCACTATAACCTTTTTCGTGCATGTCTTCTACAGTGTCAGGGTATATGACTTGATCTCGCAGTGTTCCAATTGACATATAGGGCCTAGAAAGGATAAATATGGTGACCAACATAAATAACATTAAACAGCACACACTATATTAATCTCTTAACAGTTTTGACAAAGATACATATTTACATATTATTAGTTTAGATTACATGCATTATTAAGTCATTTCAAATATACAAACTACATACTGCTACCTTTGACTTGTAACTATGAACATAGTAGACTGTGAGGTTTCAACAAGAGGAGTTTAACCCTGAGAAAATGACAACTACAACACCTAAGCAAACTTGGCTTTTAGCTTACACTTTATAGGCTTGTAAGATGGCTAAGATCTCTTTATTAGCATACTTCTTACAACATGCTGCAAGTAAAAATTGTTTTCATAACTACTAAATTTATAATCCTGATATAAAAAATGACATAAAAAAAGATTAAGTGATACAATTTTATTCAAAAATGCATTAAAAAGTAAAACAACATTTTTTTTCTTATACTAAGATTTTGTTGGTCATATATGACTAAAATAAAATTGTGGGGCACCCATAAAATAATTAATTTAATTCAATTGAAAAGCATAGATTCATTAAAGTGAAATTTCTAACCAACATAACTATGGAAAAAAAAATGACATCATATAAAAGTTGATTAAAATATGTAGGATAATGGTTATAATTGGAGAATTTTTCAAATTGTAAGAGTTATTTTTTTAATCATTTAAGGAAAATGCTAATTTACTTTTATTATTCTAACCCTGTACAGACCCATCCTCAGTTTGTAAAACTTCATGAATCATAATTTTCCTAGAGTTTCAGAAGATAAATCTTTCTGGCATTTAACATTTCCTTTTGCAGTATTTAACAATTTTAAGATTGACTCTCTTTCACCCAATATACCATTTCAGACTCTGTCTGGCTAAATACACATTCTCAGTGGCAACCGATTCCCTATATACTGTACATTTAGTTAATAAACTTAAACACTGTGTTGACTGGGTATTTGCAAGCTCTTCTCAAAGTCTCAATATTTCTAACCCATAAGCTGAAATTACTTGGTAAATGCATTTAGTTGCTGATAATATCTACCCTGCTATTTTCTGTTCCTTGGTACTGCACCATGTGTTGGGTAGAACATGGACTGTGGTTTGTCTTGGGAAAGAGTGGAAGATTTATAATTTTTTAAACTTAGTTATTAATACTATCAAACTAAAGATAAAATATTTAACATGAAGGAGAGTAAAATCAGCACTACAAATCTTTCAAGGTCATTTTCAATGTGAGTCTCTGGTTATTTGAATACATATAACAATTACTATCTAACATTTGGTGCTGTTTTGACCACTGTGGTTGTAGGCAGATCAAAAAGTAAGACTCCAAACTGTTCAGCATATAATGCATATTAGATTTGTGAATTGCAAAATTTACAATCTAACTTCTTCAGTTATCAATATATTATAGAAAATTCATACACAGACAGTAAAGACATAGTTAACTGAATGGTAGCACACTGGTGCAGTGGTTAGAGTTGCTGTGTGGAGTTTGCACATTGTTCCCATATACATGTTAGGTTTCCTAAAGGTATGCAGTTTTCCACCCAAAAACATGCCTGGTTTGTCCATTTGCAACTCCACCTTGGCTCTGTGTGAACATCTATAGACTGGCTCTCCGAAATTGACTTCAGAAACAAACATCAAGTAAGAAGTCATTAATATAAGAATATTATACTCAGGAATATGTTTGTAATTTCTACCTGCCTAGATAATTTCTTCTTAAATACAAACTCCTTTGTGTAAATCATCTGGATTGGTCTTTAAGGTCGTCTTTCTGGCAACATATAGCATTGAGGAGTTCAAAACTATTTACCAAGGTTTCCTCTAGAGGGTGCCATTTGATAGCAATAAGTGATCATTTCATGGTTTCAGCAATAATAAATCACTATGAGTAAAATACTTTAAAAAATATATGCCTTTCATACAAAGAAGTTCTTTTGATTACTACAGTATATATAAACTTTAAATCACAGTGATGCTCTGAATACTACAGTAAAAAAAAAAACTTGTTTGAGCCTACTTGTGTTATCTAGAAGTACTTGTAGCAGTAACAACATACAAAAAAAATTGAAATGTTTGGGGAGGGCTATTGAGCATAAAATGTAGCATCTAGGTGGCACAGGACTGGGGAGAAGCCCAGCACTGGGAAAGAGCAAAACCCACACAGACGACAGACAAACAAATTTATATACCAGTATGCCAAGGCACAACCAGGTAGCATTAAGTGATATAGGCACAAGAATAAAGCTTTAGAAGCTTTGCTAAAGACCAGAAAACATTCAGATCATTACATGACAGAACATGATCCCTAAGCAGAACATTTGGGACAGTTGTTTACTTTCTAAAGTTAGGTTCAGGTAAAAGAATGTTATAAGGCCAGTCCTTTTTATACAGTCTCTCTTCCAGACAGGAAGGAGTGGAGCAGTGTTTCTCTTTTAAGGCAGAAAGCCTTTGAAACCACCTGAAGGAACTATTATGTTTCACCTGCACAGTGCTCTAGGGTGCCAAGACACTAGAAGCTGTTGGAGGAAACTCTAACATGGTCTCCCTGTAGACAAAACTGGATACACCTGACTCAACGGCTTGAGAAATGAGATTTTAAATTGTTTGTTTTAAAACAAACAAGACAAATTTACAAAATTTTATTTTAAAATGTTTTCACCGTACATGATTCATAAGGCAGTTATTTAGGCCTGGACAGAATAATGACCCTGGTAATTTACTGAGGAGTCTGCACATTTGACACGACTGCACAGTCATTAACTGGTGCTCCAGTTTCTTCCAATACTCAAAACATATGGTGGTTGGTTTAAGTGGGGAGTCTAAAATGGGGCTCTGTGATTGTGGGTGTGTGTATGCATATGCTTTATGACAGACTGACACTGGCATGTTGCTAACATAACTCTCTTATTTTCCTGCAATTCTATAATTGAATAAGCAGGCTCAGAAATTGCATGGACAGATAAATGAATGAATTTTGAAGTGATTTTAAGAGGTTATTTTGGTGCTGGAATTTAAGCATTTATTAAAAACATTTTTTACTGTAATAAGGGTTGCAGTCTCTTATGCAAAAGTCTAAATCTGTCCTCTACCTTCTGAAACAAAACTCCGACAACTCCAAACCCATGGACTACATATAAAACTGACCTGGAAAGGACATCTTCTGAATTTGAGAGAGAGAGAGACAGAAGAGAAATGGAGAAACAATGACATGGCTAAAAATCGTCATAATATAAATTCTCTATCAAAGATATCCTTGTATTTAAAAAACTTAAGGTCAACAGAAGATTGCCCAGGTTTTCTTTTGCACAACTTTCTATTTAGCTATTTACACAATCCTGTTCATTCATAATAAAACCTTATTAATTCAGGTCATAGGGACTGAAACATATTCCAGCTGTATTCACCTAAAGCAGGGATCAATACAGTGATGACAATATCGTTAAGACACTCATTCTCTCTCTCATATACACACACACGCACACACACACCTACTAAAACCAGGGCCAGCAAAGCATTGCCATTTACCTCACACTTGTATCTATGGAAAAACAGCTTATAAATGTATGAACTCAAGACTGTGAAGCTACGAGGCAGCAACTCTAACCACAATGTTACCCAGATTTCTATAGGAGAAATTTGTCCACACATGGTTGGCAGATCATGGTAAAATATATCTATGCAAGTCCTCTTCAATCTGTCAATCATTCTAACAATTCAATTCAAGTTGAGCTTCTTAAGTACTAGCCTGGCTCTCAGAAACGTAAGAACCATGTTCTTCGCAATACTTGCTTGGTTATAAGGTTGTGAAAAAATGTCCTACACAATGAAGAAGATACCGCCTACCTGCCAAAGCCATGAAAGTATAGTACTGACTGAACAATGATAAAGTATACCTACCTGGGTTTTACAAAGACTGCCCACTGGTACAATTTGATATTTACTAAAGAATTTATACTAGTAGGGTGTTGTACTTACTATGTTAGCCATTATGAATGCAATGAGATGTTAAGCAAAATGACACCTTTTATTGCCTAACTGAACAGATTACTATATGCAAACTTTCGAGGCAACTTGCACATTGCAATCTGTTCAATTAGCCAATAAAAGGTGTCATTTTGCTTGACTTATCATTGCACTAAAGAGTTTATTAAACTTACATAAAAACAGAACTTTATAGGTTTCAAAGAAACCTTCTGAAATGTTTTGCCCTAATCATCAAAATGGTATGACAAACCCATAGTGCAGCTATGACATGCAAACCATTGCATATTTTAAAAGTCAAAAAATTCAGCTGGAAAACTGAGAAACCTAACATTTAGTCACACAGATATTCTAAATCCAGCACAATGACTATTTGCACTATAAAGATCTGCAATTCAGATAATTATACTATGCCAATAAAATTAACACCACTTTGTTTTTGTGCTGCATTATGTACAATATAAATAATATAACATATACAAGTATTGACTGAAAAATGGTGCCTGCTTTCTGAAGCTTTAGGAATGGACAAGCCAGTCTTTGTGAAAGCAGAAAGATATTGATCAGATTCTTACCACCAGACCTATCTTTACATATAAAATATTTATCTGAAAGCTGTAATATTTATAGTTTCTCTGTGCACCACCTGTGAGATCTTTTACATCTTCCACTTGCATCATCTCAGGTTTCCTTAAATATCATTGCTCCCAGCTAATCTGCACAGGACTGATGCTGCTAATGTTACCAGTGACAGCAATCAGTTATCTGTATAAATGTTTTTGACATGCACTTTCTACAAATGGTAAGGGTCAGACTAATTTGTTTATATTTTATTCATGGATGTACTTTTTATACAGGAGTGAATAGAAATTTGTTATTGCACTTTCGATATAATCACATGTAGATCTCTGTGCCTGTAAGTGAACTCTGAATAATGCAACTTTACAAAAACAAAAACAAACTGACATTTAGTTTTAGGTCTGTGTTGCCATCACTAGGTTTAAGCCTATGGCGTCAATGACACCATTACCCATTTTAAATACTGTACATGCAAATGAATGAACCATAGTTTATAATATTAGCACCATTTTCTTTTCACACCTCTACCCACACAGCCTACAAACATTCATACTAAAACCACTCAAATCAGCTTGTGTTCTACTAAAACAAATACTTATGCTTTTTTCCATAACAACTCATTTTGCATCAAATTATATTTGATGAAGCTCATGAAGCTTCAATACAAATACTGATCACTCCCCACAACTCACAATCATCCAATTTAACAAAAACACTCAAACACCAATTTCTCAAACAGACACTCCATCCAAGTTACACAGTTGATAAAATAACATCATGTAGTGCCGTGGACTCCAAGTTTGAGATACTAAGTTAATTACACTCACAAGTTGTGGGTAAGTGCTGTTATGACCCCTGGTGGTCTTTGTCTACTAATGCTAACTATGGGATGCAAGAAGAGTGAAAAAATTAAACAATATAGTGTAATTGTCAGATAAGATCTTTTGGGCTTTTGTTTCAGTCAAGAATATTATAGTAAATCCACAGAGGTAATAGCATTCTATGATTTAAAAAGTTCACACCAATCTTTCTAGCCTATTCTTTGCATAGTAAATAAGTTTCAGAAGTTTCTGTTTTTCTGCTAGTGACATTATTTGGCTGGATATAAAACAATCACAGTTATATTCTTTTACTATTTTTTTATGCTGCTTACAGCTGGCATTGCATGCAGCATACCCAACATAAAAAATACATGATTTAGTTTTCTACATAGCTTATCACTTACTTTAAAGAAATACTCAAGCCAAAATTATTTTTTATATGTTACTTACTCCATATCTTTTGTAGTAGTAACCAAGACAAAATGTTTGTCTCAAGTTTTCATGTAAAAAAAGATAGAACAGTTTATGATATAATGTAACATAATGGTAAACAAGGTGAACAATGTCCATCAAATAAAGAAAAAGAGATCAACATTAGGAATGCATTGTTCACAACACATTAGCTACATCTTTATGTTCACCCAGTGCTGAGAAAGTCGATGCTAAATTTGTAAAAAACCACCAAGGAATACTGTGTGCTCCTTGCACTTCATTGAAGAGAAGCCAACCGTATGATGCTCCTGTTTCAAAGAAATGCAGAAACCTTGTGCAGAAAGAACAGGCATATATACAGAAAATCATTTTTTCAATTGTTTTCCTATCTCATGTTAACAAGTTATCACAAGGCCACACAGTATTTAGTGTTGCTGCCAGACTTCCAAAGTGCTATTTAACTCGAGCAGTATGTGCATTTACAAAATGCTACCTATACAGTCTGAACGGTATCTGCTTTTGACAGTATACTGTTTACAGTACCTGGGTAGCAAAATCTAGACTCCTATCTCCGAGCCAGGAAATCTGGGTCTCCCGGATATCCATTTTCAGGAGATGGTTTAAGTGGGCAATAGGTTAAGAAATGGGACAATATTCTTGTGGCATATAAATCCCATGCAGTCCTGGGGCCTCTATAAAGTTTTGCGTGGAATTGAGCACACCAAAAAAAAAAGGAAAATGTGTATGTCAAAAAAAATAGACTTATAAAACCTACCAAATTTACTGTTTACAAATCACAGTCAGCTTGTAAATATGTAAATGTGAACGTGCCTCTAACACCATCCTGAAACATCCAAACATAAAACATGCTATTCAACCTCATACATTTGCAATCTCAATGCTGCAGCACTCCACTGGCCAGTAGAGCAGGCCTGCTTCCTGATGTGCTGAGACCCCACCACTGCATTCAATAATATCTGGGGCATTATACAGCCTCTCCTTTGCTCTCTGGGGGTCTTGAAAAGGCAAAAGGCGCTAGGGTCTGAGTGGGTACCCACTATCACATGGTATTTGTAAGCAAATGATTGCAGTTAAAATGAGTAGTACAGGACATACGAAAAACTGATGGTTCAGCCAGTTACTTTACCATCTAGCCATTCACCACACACAGTACCTTCAAGTCTGCCAAAACTGCTTTTCCCCAAAATAAATGAATCATGAGCTGACTTAGGTTATTGAAACACAACATTTGCCAGCCACATCATGGCATCACAGATGACTTGCACGTTAAATGAATCTAACTACTTATTGTTAAAAAAAAGCAGCTTCATTCTTGGTATGTACCCTTATTGCAATATGAAGGCAGTCAATTGCTCTGATTAAATTAGGAGAACCAGACACTGCTGCAAATTCCTTTTTTATGTTGGCAACAACATGTTTTATGCATGAGCACCCACACCATATGAAAACTGGATGCTCTGCCTTGCCAGCTACTTAATGTCTTTCTGCACAGCAGGTATGATGGAGTGAAGCTTGGCTTAGATAGTCCTGACCTGTCGGCCAGTTCCCTGAGAAGTAGCAACAAGAACTTAATATAAATTGTTGCAAAACCAAATACGCAGCATTGGTCCTTTTAAAATGGAACTAAGATACAGTCTGTACATCATATTTATTGTTTCTGAGGTGTAATATGTTTGTCACGTCAATGCACATTCTAATAACAGCATGGTGATATGAAATTATTATACACCTGAGTTGTCATTAAGTTTTCATTACGCTGGTTTGGCTGCATTTCCCTGTTTGATCAAGGGAATTTTAAGTACAATGATCTGATGCAAATCAACAGAGACCAGGCACTTTTGTTAAAATGTACGTGACCCTGTTTAACTAATCATTAGTAAGATAGGGACAGATGTCACTTGGTAAGCTAATGTTAACATTAAAGAAGCCTGCACACATACAGGCAAATTCTGGTATGACCCCACCAGAATTTTCATGTAAAAAATGTCACTGACTGTACAGAAGTTATAGGAGATTCTTTTAGTATTAAAATAGTCAAACAAAAGTCATGGAAAAGACAAGGTATATGAAGATCAGAAAGTGAGGAATAAAATTTTCATGAAAATAAATAAAAGGTTATGTTATTATGGGTCTTATTTAAGCTTTTCAATGAAGAGGTCAGTAAAATGCCAGTATCTACACCTAATACTAATTATTACTAAATGGTCTGAAGATTGCAGAGAGTTAAATGTTACTAAGGTTAAAAAGCTTAAAGCAAGTAAATTGGCCAAACCAGATAATATTTACACAAGAATTCTGAAAGAACCAAAATTACTATATATACAAACTGCAAACATGAATTTATATAGTTATTTTATTAGGGGATTGGATATACCTGGTAAGTACAGACTGGTTACCTTACTGTGTATCACTGAGTGATTAATAAGCAGTTAAAAAAGACATGCATAACAATCAATTGTGAACTATACATTGGTTCCGACAGTGCAGTGGAGGGTTTAATTAATATGTTAGAGCTCTTAATGAGGAAACAACAAAAACGCTTGATTAATGGGGTATATATTATATACACTGACTTCTAAAAAGCTTCTAATAAGTTAGGTTGAAGACTAGCCTCTCATAATTTACAACAGATGAGGATTAAATTTGCAAAATTAACCTAATGTATCTGGAATTTGGTATGTCAATACATTCAAAACATAATTCTACAAAGACCTAATGCAGAAGGTGGCAAGGCATTACCTAACTTTCAAATTTATTACTGGGTGGCAAATATACACAATATAAAAAACCTGAAAATTGGCATAAATTAATGAATTTATACCAGACTCATCAGCAATGGAAATTAAATCTTGTTCTACTTCTTTATAGGCTGTGCTTTATACTCCAGTAACTTCTGTCAATATGCCAATAATCCAGTCATCCACCAATCACACAGAATATGGAATGAATGCAGGATGCTCTTCAAGGGAGAGAAGCTTTTATCTGTTGCTACCCTATACAATATGAATTAATTTTGTTAATACTATATTTTCTTTCGTAAATATATATGACTATTCACTAATCTACGGTGTATCATTTTTGAAGTAGCTATTCGGTTATTCATCTTTTCTCTTATCCTGACCCTTGACGAATAATTGAGGTTTTACTGTATTCCCATCCCAGGCAACAACAAGTATCCCAGCTAGTACTACACAAAGAAGACTAAGAAAGAAAAAGTCAAATTCAATTTGATTTAGTCAGGCTGAAATGATGCAAGTACATGTATGGTGAAAGAGAGCACACCCCATTTTTTACTTTGTTAATCAAACTCCATATGGCCAGCATGCAGGATTTGAACCCAAGACGCTGGGTGCATGAAGAAGAATTACTTACTAGGGATGCACTGATCCCACTTGTTGATTATTGTATCACTCACTAGATAATCTGTATCAGCTCTATCTAATGGCTTTTTGCAAGTACCAAATAAGTAACAGACCAGGATGTCAAGCAGCAGAAAATTTAAAAAGGGACTGGGTGTAAAATACAAGTAGCAAAACTTCCTGGAGCAGGAAATAAACCGTTAAGTGACTAGAATCTTCTAATCATACAAAAAAAGGAAAAGCATTTTGCAGTGGAAAAACTTAAGACACAAGGATAACAGATGTGCAAAGTAATTCCTGTTAAACACATTGTGCACGTATAGTGTCATATTTATTTATGTGACTAGCCTTTGCATTTTACTGGTTTACTCCAAGTATAAGTTTATTTCAACTTGATACACACATAGGCATTGTGAGTCTCTTACACGGACCATTTCATGGGCACACCAGGATACTGTTAGAATGGTGGAATGTTCTTTCACTGACGTTTTATTTTCTTCATTAGAATATGGGAACACAGAGAGGAAGAAGCCACGTGTTACTTCCACCCCAACAATAACTCTTCCCTTTCCTGTCAGGTACAAGACTAGAGCAATCATATACAAATCTAAAACTGGAATATACAGTATAATATATATATATACACAGTTAGGTCCATAAATATTTGGACAGAGACAACTTTTTTCTAATTTTGGTTCTGTACATTACCACAATGAATTTTAAATGAAACAACTCAGATGCAATTGAAGTGCAGACTTTCAGCTTTAATTCAGTGGGGTGAACAAAACGATTGCATAAAAATGTGAGGCAACTAAAGCATTTTTTTAACACTATCCCTTCATTTCAGGGGCTCAAAAGTAATTGGACAAATTAAATAACTGGAAATAAAATGTTCACTTCTAATACTTGGTTGAAAACCCTTTGCTAGGAATGACAGCCTGAAGTCTTGAACTCACGGACATCACCAGATGCTGGGTTTCCTCCTTTTTAATGCTCTGCCAGGCCTTTACTGCAGCGGCTTTCAGTTGCTGTTTGTTTGTGGGCCTTTCTGTCTGAAGTTTAGTCTTCAACAAGTGAAATGCATGCTCAATTGGTTTAAGATCAGGTGACTGACTTGGCCATTCAAGAATTTTCCACTTCTTTGCTTTAATAAACTCCTGTGTTGCTTTGGCTGTATGTTTTGGGTCATTGTCAATCTGTATCATGAAACGCCGCCCAATCAATTTGACTGCATTTAGCTGGATTTGAGCAGACAGTATGTCTCTGAACACCTCAGAATTCATTCGGCTGCTTCTGTCCTGTGTCACATCATCAATAAACACTAGTGTCCAAGTGCCACTGGCAGCCATGCACGCCCAAGCCATCACACTGCCTCCACCGTGTTTTACAGATGATGTGGTATGTTTTGGATAATGAGCTGTTTCAAGCCTTCTCCATACTTTTTTCTTGCCATCATTCTGGTAGAGGTTGATCTTGGTTTCATCTGTCCAAAGAATGTTTTTCCAGAACTATGCTGGCTTTTTTTAGATGTTCTTTAGCAAAGTCCAATCTAGCCTTTCTATTCTTGAGGCTTATGAGTGGCTTGCACCTTGCAGTGCACCCTCTGTATTTACTTTCATGCAGTCTTCTCTTTATGGTAGACTTGGATATCGATACGCCTACCCCCTGGAAAGTGTTGCTCACTTGGTTGGCTGTTGTGAAGGGGTTTCTCTTCACCATGGAAATGATTCTGCGATCATCCACCACTGTTGTCTTCCGTGGACGTCCAGGTCTTTTTGCGTTGCTGAGTTCACCAGTGCTTGCTTTCTTTCTCAGGACGTACCAAACTGTAGATTTTGCCACCCGTAATATTGTAGCAATTTCTTGGATGGGTTTTTTCTGTTTTCGCAGCTTAAGGATGGCTTCTTTCACCTGCATGGAGAGCTCCTTTGACCGCATGTTGTCTGTTCACAGCAAAATCTTCCACATGCAAGTGCCACACCTCAAATCAACTCCAGGCCTTTTATCTGCTTAATTGATAATGACATAATGACGGACTTGCCCACACCTGCCCATGAAATAGCCTTTGAGTCAATTGTCCAATTACTTTTGAGCCCCTGAAATGAAGGGATTGTGTTAAAAAAATGCTTTAGTTGCCTCACATTTTTATGCAATAGTTTTATTCACCCCACTGAATTAAAGCTGAAAGTCTGCACTTCAACTGCATCTGAGTTGTTTTCATTTAAAATTCATTGTGGTAATGTACAGAACCAAAATTAGAAAAAAGTTGTCTCTGTCCAAAAATTTATGGACCTAACTGTGTATTATATATATATATATAATATATATATATATACACATATAGTCCTGCGGTGGTTTGGCACCCTGCCCAGGATTGGTTTCCCTGCCTTGTGCCCTGTGGTTGGCTGGGATTGGCTCCAGCAGACCCCCCGTGACCCTGTGTTTGGATTCAGCGGGTTGGAAAATGGATGGATGGATGGATATATATATATATAAAAAACACGGGGCGGCACGGTGGCGCAGTGGGTAGCGCTGCTGCCTCGCAGTTGGGAGATCTGGGGACCTGGGTTCACTTCCCGGGTCCTCCCTGCGTGGAGTTTGCATGTTCTCCCCGTGTCTGCGTGGGTTTCCTCCGGGCGCTCCGGTTTCCTCCCACAGTCCAAAGACATGCTGGTTAGGTGGATTGGCGATTCTAAATTGGCCCTAGTGTGTGCTTAGTGTGTGGGTGTGTTTGTGTGTGTCCTGCGGTGGGTTGGCACCCTGCCCGGGATTGGTTCCTGCCTTGTGCCCTGTGTTGGCTGGGATTGGCTCCAGCGGACCCCCGTGACCCTGTGTTCGGATTCAGCGGGTTGGAGAATGGATGGATGGATGGATATAAAAAACACACAGTGGAACCTCGGTTCACGAACGTCTCAGTACACATACAAATCGGTTTACGACCAAAAAGTTCGCAAACTTTTGCTTCGGTTCACGACCACACACTCGGTATACGAACAAGCCAGTTTGCCTTTCGGTTTGTGTGTGCCGATGATTTCTGCACGTGTTGCATTCTTCTCGGTCAGACGTGCGTGCTTGCAAATGCGTGCATGCTTTCGCTTTGAACTCTTTGCGCTGTATTTCATTTCCCTTCCGGTTCGTACGCGCCGATTACTGTATTTAAGCACGTGTTCAGCCTCTCCCTGTTCATTGTTCTCAGTCAGACGTGCGTGCTTTACCTATGAACTCTTTGTGCTCTACAGTATTTCGTGTGCTTTTGCAGTTAACCATCGCTACTAAGCAAGTGAAGAGTGGTGAGAAGAAAGTTTTGCAGAAAATTGAAATCGAATTAAAGAAAGAAATTATTGAAAAGTATGAGCGTGGCATTCGTGTGATCTTGCTGCCGAGTACAAGAAGTCAAAATCTACGATTTCAGCTATTCTAAAGCAGAAAGAATCTATTAAAGCAGCTGATGTTGCAAAAGGAGTTACAGCGTTAACCAGAGGCCTCAAGTGCTGGAAGAGGTGGAAAAACTGTTGCTAGTGTGGCTGAATGAGAAGCAACTTGCAGGGGATAGCGTAAACGAGGCGATGTTATGCGAGAAAGCTAGGAAGATTCATGAAGATTTGCTGCAAAACTATCCTTCTACGAGTGGCGAAAGTGAGGAATTTAAAGCCAGTAGAGGATGGTTTGAAAAGTTTCACAAGAGAAGTGGCATTCATAGTGTGGTAAGGCATGGAGAGGCTGCTACTTCCGACGCTGAAGCTGCGAAACAATTCGTGAAAATTTTACAAAATTAGTGGAGAACGAAGGCTACATCCCGCAACAAGTCTTCAACTGTGACGAGACCGGATTGTTCTTCACCCAGTTCCTCCTCACTTCATGCCAGAACTCGACTCATGCAAGGTTGGTTTTCTTGGTGGTTTATGGTTAGTTTTTGTATTACGGATTTTTCAAATGTTCATTTTTCAGTTCGTAGCGTGAATTATTGCAATGTTACTTTTCTTGGTTGTTTATTAAATTTCTGATTTTTCAAATGTTCATTTTTTTCCCTGTGCTTAAAACTCATTAAAAAAAAGTTTACACAGCGATCGGGTTGTAAGGCTATTAGCGTGAACTCCTGCAATGTTACTTTCTTGGTGGTTTATGGTTGGTTTTTAAATAAAGTTCGGATTTGTTCAAATGTTCCTTTTTTTCCCCTGTGCTTAAAACTCATTTAAAAAGAGTGTTTACAGCGATCGGGTCATAAGGCTACAGTATAGTGTGAACTCTTGCAATGTTAGTTTTCTCTGTTGTTCAAGGTTTTCTCAGTATTGTTCAATGTTTTTACATTTAGTTTACTATTACGCTGTGCATTCTATGGTTTAATTAACTATATTTGTGCTAAAAATATATATATATTTACATACAGTTCCCTAAGGCGGTAAGGTTTATAAGAGTGTGGGAAGGGTTTATAAAGCCTTAAAATATATATAAATAATAAAATAAATATAAGGTCGCTACTTGTGGATTTTCACCTATCGCGGGGGGCTCTGGAACGTAACCCCCGTGATAGGTGAGGGATGACTGTATTTATGTGTGTGTATATATATTATATATATATATATATATTACACACTAATTTCACATTTGGAATAAAATTCACATTTCAAAACGTTTCACTTTGTTTTGTATAACTGCAGTCAATGCTCTGTTATTTGCTGGAGGACTGACCTGTGTACTGAAAGGTACTGAAAGGTGCATAACCAGGTTTGAGCTACAGCCAGGCATTACATGGGAATACACTCTAATGATGAAATGTGCACTGCATACTGGTGCTAATAAAAAATATTAAAATTAATAATTAATTAGCTAATCACAAAATCCCACTATGCCAAGTCACATTGCAGAGGAATTGACAACCGTTTCTTCCATTTTAAACCTAATACAGTATATGTACTGTATGCACAGATTTCCTCTTGCCCTGATTTTTGCACACATACCCAAACATTTTGGGTGTGCCACCTTTAACTCTCTTTCACTATGTTTTAGACTTACAGCTTTGACATCATTAACTGCGCTTCTACCTCCCATGCCATTATTTGAAGGCTTCACTGTCTGGAAATGGGCATTCATGTCAGGACCAGCTACCTAGGAGACTGGAGCTCATGGAAGCTCTATTTGAACCATAGCAGGAACATTACAGTATTTTTGATTGTTTTTCTTTTTGCATTTTTCTTGGATATTAAAGCGGGGTGTCCCTTGGAAATCCAATTCTTTATGTGCTTTGTTTGCTTTTGTTGACATTCTCCATGTTTAAAAAGTATGCATTGCAATTAGCCATAAACAATTCATAATCAACAACTAGCAATTTTTATTACATTACTTTGCTTGGAATCTGTTGTCTATGTATTTTAGTCACCACAAGCCTTTTTGGTCTCTGTTTTTAACTGCATGAAACTGTAACATGCTATTAAAATGTGTTTTTTATGTGCTCTCCTAGTATATTTAATTATATTTTCTTATTATATTCTATATATGTATTAATCTTTATCTTTGATGAGACAAGCAAACATTTAAAATGTTCCAACTTGCAAAACAGTTGACTTCCCCTGAATGTTCGCCTTGCATAAATTTTGAAACTTGTTTAAATTTGTAAAACCCTAAAGACACAGCAACTTCATGCTGAAATCTTAAAAACAAGATAATCAGCTTTACCACGACTAACCTTCAGCCTGTTTGCATTCTAAGGAAGGAATGAGCAGATTACAATTGCTTACAAACACTATTGAAGTCATTACACTTATTAGTGAGCTCAGAAAGTATTCCGACTGCTTCACTGCACACTTTATCGTTTTGTAGATTTTAATTTTAAATGGACTGCGATATATAGGGTCTGTGGCAAATGCACGTTAAAATAAGTTGACAATATGCTTGTTTTTTAAGGTGGGGCATATGTAGTGTGCATGAGCAGCTCCAGAGGTAGATGTGGGATTGAGCGATTCTGCACGCATGCTAACGTTCCCTCATTAGCGCTGGAGCCATGTTGGCCGCACCAGATTCCCATATGGTTTTAAAAGGGATCTGAGGCATGAGAAGTGAGGGAAAGGAAAGGAGCAGAACGGGTAAGGTAAGAGAAGAGTGAGAAGAGAACCAAGAAGACAAGAAACTGAGCCCCATGCAAGGAGCAAATGGCCAGATGGAAGAGGGGTCACTCAGCCCAGCACACAAAGGAGCACGACAGACCAAGTGGTCTTAGAGGCTCTCATTAAAGCCCAATTGACTGTGTCTTGGAAAGAGTGAGGTCAACACAGCACCCTGCAAATGCAGAGGGACTGGCAGCAAGGATCTAAGCTGGATTTAAGGGTTGTACATGCTGGTTGGTGGACATCTCCTCATGCTGAGAAATCCAGAAAGGGTAAGCCATTGAGATGTCAGTTTTACAGAGAAGTACTGAGGCTCGTGGTTTTAAAAGAAGGATAATTTTTACCTTTGATTTTTAACCTAATATTTTTTGGATTTATTGTATATTTTAACCTCCACTTTGCTCATCATTTTATGTTTTTCTTTGTAAATAATGGCACAAAGTAATCTAATCAGAATGTTGGAAGAGGTGGCTGGTGTAAAGACATCTCCAAGTTAATAACAGACAGTTTGACATCTCCTAGGAAATCTTACAAGGGGAGAGCAACATGGTGGTAGGGTCACAGCATCTCAACAAAACAACACAATTCACATAATGTTGCAGAAGTGAAAAGCACTACGGCAAAGATATAAAGGTATGGAGGGAGGATACAAGACTTCCAAATTACCAGGTGGCAAAGAGTGCAAAACTAGTCTCTTGGGTACATTTATATGTTTTGTGTGTGTGTGGGTTTATCTCTGTGGAGACCTTTTGACCTTTTCTTTGAAATTTATAGTTTTTTCAATAAATGGACTAATACTTGGGCGGCACGGTGGCGCAGTGGGTAGCGCTGCTGCCTCGCAGTTGGGACACCTGGGGACCCGGGTTCGCTTCCCGGGTCCTCCCTGCGTGGAGTTTGCATGTTCTCCCCATGTGTCTGCGTGGGTTTCCTCCGGGTGCTCCGGTTTCCTCCCACAGTCCAAAGACATGCAAGTTAGGTAGATTGGCGATTCTAAATTGGCCCTAGTGTGTGCTTGGTGTGTGGGTGTGTTTGTGTGTGTCCTGTGGTGGGCTGGCACCCTGCCCGGGATTGGTTCCTGCCTTGTGCCCTGTGTTGGCTGGGATTGGCTCCAGCAGACCCCCGTGAACCTGTGTTCGGATTCAGCGGGTTGGAAAATGGATGGATGGATGGACTAATACTTATATATTCATGAAGGAGAGAATTAACAGAATACATGCAGCTTATTTAATAATTCACAGTCAAAGCCTGTTTCAAAGATTTGTTGTGAGCTGAGGCAAGTACTCTTATTTTCCATTATGGATAAGAGTAGTGCTAGTTCACAAGAACGTTTCTGGTATCACTCATTTACACTTGTAAGGCTGATACCTGAGGTCAGGCTATTAAACCCTTGCAAGGAAATCATAAGTTTTGTTGTGGCCAACCATTCAATAACAGTGGGTTGAATGCTGATATAGTATATCCATTTGGCTACTAACTGAAGATAAAAAAGTACCACTCAAGCCTGGCATGATTTAAGAGCCACACTTGATTTGTGTTGGTGTGTTTCATGGATCTAGATTTCAAAATTTCAACCTGCCATCTAGTTATTATCCATGTAGAGTATGCACATTCTCCTCCTGTCTTTGTAGGTTTTCCTTCAGTATACACCCCAAAGACATGTGTGTTAAGTTAACGGGCAACTCTAAATTAGCTGCAGTGTGTTAGATTCTTGCATTGTGCCTAATGCAGTCATGATTGGCTTTGCTCAACTGGAAATATATCAAAAGGGCAAGGTGAATATTTTATGTTGGAAAATTCTTCATAAAAATGTAATATAATAAACAAAAGATACAGTAGTACCAATAAATGAACATATCAGAACTTAAGGACTCAAACTTAAGTTTGTATTGCTCTAATGGACATCTCAGGACACCTAAAATAGAAGCTCCACAACCTGGAATGAGAGATAACAGTTTAGAATTGTCATTTGAGAATTTCTTTCTTGCAGTGGAATGATGAATATAATTTTTAGAACATCCTTTCATTCAGCTCAAAGAGATTAACACTTTTTTCTGTGACAGTGTCAGGATCATTTTCATCCAGCCATGATGTGTTACTATCAGGCATAATCCCAAGCTATGCCAGTTCTCTACAGTATTAATACTGGTTGAGTGAAAAATTTATTTCAAAAGCTGTTGCTTCCATTTATCAAATTTACGTTTCTGTTATTTCGCTAAACATTAAAGGAACTGGTCGGCACGGTGGCGCAGTGGGTAGCGTTGCTGCCTTGCAGATAGGAGACCCAGGTTCGCTTCCTGGGTCCTCCCTGCGTGGAGTTTGCATGTTCTCCTCGTGTCTGACAGGGTTTCCTCTGGGTACTTCAGTTTCCTCCCACAGTCCAAAGACATGCAGGTTAGGTGCATTGGTGATTCTAAATTGTCCCTGGTGTGTGTTTGGTGTGTGGGTGTGTGCATGCCCTGCGGTGGGCTGGCGCACTGCCCGGGATTTGTTTCCCGCCTTGCGCCCTGTGTTGGCTGGGTTTGGCTCCAGCGGACCCCCGTGGCCCTGTAGTTAGGATATAGCGGGTTGGATAATGGATGGATGGATTAAAGGAACTATTTCCATGTGGTATGATTTGTTCACTTTTAATTTATTGTATGTTTCCTTGTACAGAGTGATGCAATCTTGTACTTTTTTAGGGTTTTCTCTTGCTCAGGAATCCAATTACATTGCTATTTTTTATTCTATGCATGCTTTTGTTTTGTAAATATTTTGGGCCGTTTTCACCTCTGTTTTGTCTATTATGGGTGCTGCTATTTTGTTTAGACATTGTTAGAAACACACTCCGCAGTATTTACAGGGTGTGTCCTCAGAAGTCATGACCCTAACATCATAACATGACCAGTTAAAATGTCAGCAGTTGATGTGGTTCCCTATCTATGTTTGTGGATAAAAACCTTTGTTGTCAAATGTGTTTTTCTCTTTCAAAACCCTTCTTTTTTCAAGTTTTCCTAGTTCTCGAAATTGAATACATTTTTTGACCATGATTTGAGTTTCTTGTTTTGGTGAAAGTTAGTTTTAATGTTCCAGTTTTCAACCTATTTTTTGTTTTTGACAACATATGTCTTTTCCACAGATCCTTCTCTAAAATCCTTGCTGTGTACATCTAAGCATAACAGCAACTCATTTTTACACAAAACAGTTTTTTTATTTCAGCTGAAGCTTTTTCCCACCAATGTTCCTTTTATCTTTGAAATCTGATAAACCAACAGACATTATTCTGTTAAATAATGGCAGTCTGATGAAAATTTCAGTACTGTACTGCACAATATTGTTTAACCACTTGAAAAGGTCAAATATTACCATATTGAAAAAATTCAGCTATTTTCTCTAGACAAATTCTCTAATAAATCCAGTAATTGTTACAATACAGTCAGTGGATATTCAGTATTGAGAGATGTTGTTACCTTTGAGGGATATAGAACATATGCTGAGGAGGTGGTTTATATAACACTCCACCATAGACAGGCCAAAGTCCACTAAGTATTCGAAATAATGAGCTTTTTCCACAGCCATTTGGACCAGTTATTAAGAGATGCATTTTTTCTTCCACCTAATAATACAGAAATTATGTTAGAATGGCAACAGCTATATTTTTGACAAAACAATTAAGAAATGAGTTTGTAACAATGAATTATTTTCTGTAAAGCACAAGAAGAACCAATGAAAAACCTCATGAATCATTAACTTTTGTCCAGTTTCCCACTTTGTTAGGTTTGTTACATGAATTTGGCTTTTGCCTAGCTATTTTCTATTTTTGTGCTATAATTTGTCCGTTGTTGACTAGCTCTTCTAGTTTTTGTCTATTACTGTGTATTTCAGAAATTTGGTTTTTATGCTCTCCAGTTTCCCTTCTCATTATTATGTATCAGCATTTATTAAACACCACAAGTCACTTTTGTCTTGTTTTCTAACAAGGTGACCCTGTGAATTAAACATGGATCCCATCTGAAGGGGAAAAAGTATCTAGGAGGATGAAGACAAAATGCAATATGAAATCGTCTTATGGTGGCTTGACAATTATAATGCATATGGAATGCTTGTTAATTACTCACCTTAAAATTCAAACTGGATACTACCATATCTCCATTTGGAGTGATGACAGGCACATTTTCACATATTATTCCGTTATCCACATCAATAACTTTTCCTATATGTATATATATATATATATAAAAGAGTTGTATTATTATTGTGTTAACACCCTGAATGCCAATGAAATTATGCTTTTAAAGAGGATTTCTGTAACTGCCTAAAATGCAACATCACTAGATAAAATGCAAATTATACAAAATAATAACTTTCTTATTAAGATTATCTTATTTCCACAATTTTTATATTTAGAGTTTCATTAGTCAGAAGCAAAAATCTGCCAAGAACATGTAAGCTATTAAATTTACCACAGCAATGATACATTTCTGAAGGTTAAAAGTCAAGGTGTTTGCCAGAATAGAGTGCTTAGGGTTATTGCCTAAAATAACTTATATTTTTCATTTACTGTGTATAGGAAAATTAATATTTTGAGATAATAGAAAACTGAAACTCTTAGTCCAAGCTTTGACACCAGAAGCACTAGGTTAAAAGTAATGTGTTGCATGACAGCTGCTACATACATGCTGCAAATCAGGCTTCAAAAACACATTAATCATAAATATATTCCATAAAAAAATTTTGGTTAAATATAAAATTCATCATACATTTAAATAAGAAAATAGATTACCTGTTCTCTAAATGAAAAATAAAAGCATGGCCATCAACATAAATCAAAACATTGTTTATTCTGGTTAAATGCATATGACATATGCAAATATTAAACTAGACAACTAATGGTGTATAATAATAAATTTGCTTGAAAATATACAGCATAAAATAGTTTAAATAAAATTTACATTTTTAAATTGCAAAAAGAAAATCCAATTTTTTCTATTTACAAGACAGCTGAAGAAAGTGGAGTCTACAAACAATAGACTAATAAAATAAATATATCTTTGCAAACAGAAAAAAAAAACGGCTAAAAAGAGTGCAAAGAGAAAAAAACTACTAAAAAAAGTGACATGATTCATAGCTACCTTTGATCTCAAGGGGGCCATCAATGTGCATTTCAGGTCTAGTAATGTTTTTGTTATCAGAAGCAGCTACCTGGGTGACAGCAGAACGCTTGTAAAGTCCTTTTTGAACTTCATCAAATACCACAAACATATTGTGTACTCGTGCTGTATATCCTGCCAGTTCAGTTACCTATCAAAAAAAAAAAAGTCACACAGATGACACTTGCAGATATATTAATATTCTAATAAAATCCAAATTGACCTATTTTTCTGAACTATATTTTAAGTCTTTCTAAATTCAAAAGTAACATTAGGTTATATACATTGTGTCTGTAAAGAAAGGTATGCTTAATTTACTTAAAATAAAAGTATTTAAATGAGACATAACAACGAAATATAATTTCCAGACTTCTAAAGAAAACTGTTCTGCCTTATATTTCCTAAGTGTCTGAAATTATAAGATTCATTTTTGAAACTACTCTGTTTTCTGACTCCATAAAAGTAACTCCATACTAGCATGAAATAAGATATAAAAGAAAAAAAAAAAAAAAGTTTTTATTTGATATTTAAAATTAAATTAAGGCAAATAATACTGTATATATTTTTTGTATTTTTCAAAATCTCTCAAAATGTAAGTGTATTTGTGCATGTTTGTGTTTATGTATGGTAGTTAAACCCATAATAATTTATAATTAATTCATTACATTTATATAGCGCTTTTCTCAGTACTCAAAGCGCTATCCACACAGGGAGGAACCAGGAAGCGAACCCAGAATCTTCCACAGTCTCCTTACTGCAAAGCAGCAGCACTACCATTGCGCCACCTGTGAGGACACTGGATAAATCTCAGTTTTCAGCCTGTGATCAAAAACAATCCCTTGGCTATTAAGACAGTATAACAAGAAGCAGCCAAACAGCAGTGATACAGCAAAAACGGAGCACGTAACCACTAGCAAGCAATTAAAGGACTGCAAGGGTCAAAAGTGGCCTCCCCATGCTGCCACAAAAATTAATTTAAAAGAGAGACATGCATCGTGACCAAGAAAGGTTAGACAGGAGAGGTACCGAGTCTGAAGAAGTTTGAACAGCACTGAAGTACACATTATTACGCTAGTACAGGAGTTGTTGCATTCAATCCTGGAGGGCCAATTGATTAATTAGGGCCAGTCCTTCCTGATTTTGAAACTTGTTGATAATTTTATGGCTTGCTAGTGCTTTGATTCTGGGATATGAAGATCTTACAAGGTAGAGTTCTCTTTTCTGAGAATATTATTCAAATGAATTGTGAAACAAAGTAAAGTAGTAATTGTCAGCACTTCACTTTTGTTCTCCTCAGTTTCTTTAAATATTCTATAAATATTTTATTAAAAAAGATATTTCATGGTGAGCACACACAGCTACAAATGGTACCAAGTTAGATCAGTTTTTCTCTAATTCAGTCTGGGGGCTCATTGTAGCTGCAAGTTTTGTTCCAATAATTTTACCTCAAACTGATCTGTGTGAAATGTATAGAAATCTCAGGAAATTTAGAAATATTTGTATTTAAGTTCCAAGCTTTAAATGTTTGTCTTTGCTGTTTTACTTTTAATTCAACTATTTTATATGGAGTCTGTTAGATTCTAATTAAGGAAGCAATGATAATTCAGAAGCAGCAGAAGAGACACCTACACAATCTATACTAAAAGACTGCAGCTATTTTCATCTACTATTTCAGAAAGAGATTAGAAAATCTTGGATCTCAAAAAGAATCCTATTTTTCTACAGCATGATTTCACACCAGCAGATTTCCTAAAGCCACATACTCCCAGGTAGGTTGACTTAGATTTACACTCACTCACAGCAAACCTTAAAAGCTGAGCACTGAGCAGCTGATCAGCCATGCAGGGAAACAGAGGGCAACAACCTTCATGCCAGCAGAGCAAGAGGTCCTAGTGGTCATACAGAGAAGATTATTGGTATACCTTTCAAAAAACATGTAATAAAGGAGTAACAGCTGCCAAGGAAAGGATGGCAAAGTGAATGGGTAAAGTTAATCAGTAAAATCCATGAAAACTTTGTATTGTAAATTATTGTATTGGGCAAAGTGTATACTTACCTCACTTGGAATGTTATATGCACTCAAGTAAGCACTGCATTCAGCTATTGAACTATAAATGAAGTCAAAAAGTGAAATCCCCTTAATGTTAAGTGTACTGCACGCTTTGAGTTGCGCTAGTTGTTACTGTGAGAGATAGCGAACATTATCCTGCCTGCATTGAACTCTGTAATTACATGCCAGGTTAATTACTTTCACATACAAATCTGCAACAAAAGACTTGGAACAGAACCCCATTCTTTGCAGGATAACTTCCCCTGCTCAAACACATAAGTAATGCACAGATCTTGGTAATGTACATGGCATCACATATTATTTTAAGAAATGGGAAGAAGATACATTAATTTTTGTACCGTTTGACATACATACTCGGGCTACTGTCTGAACACGCGCACCGATCCTGTGAAATGTTTGCTTGTTCATGTAGCTGTAATGATATTTGAATATTCTGCATAGCAACTACTGTGATTGACAGTGAAATATTATATAATATATATATATTGTGACAGATTGAGGTTTTGTCCACCTCTTGAACCCTCAGGTACCACTCTGAACACCAGGTAAAAGTATAAATTTTCTTTATTTTATAAGAATACCGTGCACAAAGCACTCTCCACACCACACTCATAAACACAATAATTCTCTCACTAACCAATCCTCCTCGCCCAGACACTTTGCCACCCTACCTCCCAGCTCAGCTCAGTGTACTGGGCTTCCCACAGTCCTTTTATATCCCCTGACCCGGAAATGGTTCCTGGCAAAACCCACAAGTCCGTTTCCTTCCGGGTCAGGGTAAACAGTCCTCTTCTTCACCCCGGGAGTACATTGTTTCTTCCGGTCACGTGACTGTGACGCACTCCCGGGTTATAGGGCACGCAAGAGCCCACTAGCCCCCCTACAGCGACTCCTGGTGGCCCCCAAGGTATCCAGCAGGGCTGTGTATATAAACTACAAAGTCCATGAGGCCCTGCTGGCATTCGGGGCACCATCATGCTGTCCAGAGGGCTCCTCCTAGCAGCCTGGGGGGTGGCGACCGGAGTCCATAGCCGGTCGTCCATCACAGTTCCCCCCCCCCTTAGCGACGACAACTGGGGCGGAGCGTCGATCCCCGAGAGGGACGTCCTCCTCCAGGAGAACGCGTCATCCGGACCTTGGCTACGTTGTCTAGATCCCTCGGCGAACCTTGGGGGAACGGTGTATCTTCTTTCCCACCGCTCCCCTGTCCTCCGGGGACAACTTCGCCACACGTGGCCCGGTTGCCGACAGTTGTAACACTGACAATGTCCTCCTGGTTGTCCCCCTCTGCGAGGCCAGAAACATTTTGGGAAATCCGTCAATGTCTGCTCTGCCAAGGAGGGTTTTACGGCCGCTTTACTGCTCTCAGCCCTTCTCTCTGTCTTGTCAGGAGACCTGTGTTTCAGCTTGTGGATCTCCTGCTTACTCTGGGACTTGTGCACAGCGTGAGGCTCTCTATGGAGAAGAAAGAGCCTCTTTGTTGTTTGCACTCCCGTTGTCCTATGCATTATAGGAGGCGGCGTCATTAATACCACCTCGCCCCGGGTAACAGCACTTCCTCCGCCCCTCCAGTAACGAGCGACAACTCCCTCTTCACGCGGGTCGGGGTCTCGAGGTCCGTATCGCTCCGGGAAGCTGCCTCGTACCGCTGTCCCGGTTCGATCGGACCTTCACCCGTCCACTCAGTCATCATGCCACGCTCAAGTGTCGGGTTCACAGTGCTTTGGCAGCCGCTACTTATTAAACGCGGTGCCGAATCACACTGTGTCCCCTTATGATATACGAAACGGGCAGGACTCACCTGTATTCCCGCATCGATCAGAGGAGCTTCTCGTCCCAGTCACCATAGGAATTCCTGCAGTCCTTTTAGTGGCGCCTCGACTGTAGCTCCCAGCTCCTCCACATGCTCCTTCAACTCCTTTAGTCCCTGGAAGAAGATATATAGGGGCTCGAGATATTTCTCGAGCTCCTGTAAGTTTACAAAGTTAGTTATTTCGGCCGGAGGCAAGGTTACTTCCTTGTTTTCCTCATCCTCCGGCCAGGAGCCAATGAGCCCGTCCGCTCCTGGCACGTGCTCTGCTGGGCTTCGCGGAGGCTCTTGGGAATTTGAGTCCCGCATTTTAGATGGCCTGGGTACTGCTATCGGCCGAGAGCCAATGGGCACGTCCGTTGTCGGCACGTGCTCTGCTGGGCTTCGCGGAGGCTTCTGGGAAATGGAGTCCGAAGAGGAACGGGTAGCCTCCCGCGGCTGGCTGCGGTCTGCCTTTTTAACTTTGTCAGCAGACCGTACAGTCACTTCCCGCCCCTCTTTACCTTGATTTGAAGCTGGCGCTGCATCGCTCGCCGCCCCCTTCCCCTTCAGGGAGCTCCGACTTGTCGGGGAAGCACTGACCTCACTGAAGGCTTGAAACTGACCTTCTTCCTGGTCGCCGTCGCGCGAGGTCATGTGGACTTTGTCCTCGAATGGGCTTGTAGATGGACGACTCCTAGCCTGGCCTGCCTTCTGGGTAACGCGGCCATCTTGTCAAGGTATGAGGAAGGCATCCGACGCACCGTCTGCTTTATGGAGGCATGCCTCTGTAAAACATGAGTAAAAAGTACCCGAAACTTCGGGCGTTTTCCCAGTACATACCTCCAACCGTGGTAGCGGTGTCTCTAATCCGTGTAGGGATTTCGGTGCGGCCGGCGGCTGACAGCAACCCTGCTGTTGCGCCCTTCGGGCTTGTTCAGCTTTTATCGGCTCTCGGTCCTCCTCACACCCAGTCAGGTAAGTCCAGGTTAATTCGGCGTCCGTCATGGTCTTCACCCAGTCAGGACTGCCCTTCTTTTTTCCAGATTTCTTCCCCATTATGGTCTGCTGTAAAGGACGGTTCACAGCTGCAGCGCTCTTGGTCGTGGGTGGGATTTTCACCTCCGCGGTTTCAAGAGGGACCTTCTTAGGGTTCTGTCCACAGTAAAATTTATTTAAATCCAGGTCCTCTGCCAAACCCGACGGCCAGAGAATCCTGCCGACTACGCCAACTGTGACAGATTGAGGCTTTGTCCACCTCTTGAACACTCAGGTACCACTCTGAACACCAGGTAAAAGTATAAATATTCTTTATTTTATAAGAATACCATGCACAAAGGACTCTCCACACCACACTCATAAACACAATAATTCTCTCACTAACCAATCCTCCTCGCCCAGACACTTTGCCACCCTACCTCCCAGCTCAGCTCAGTGTACTGGGCTTCCCACAGTCCTTTTATATCCCCTGACCCGGAAATGGTTCCTGGCAAAACCCACAAGTCCGTTTCCTTCCGGGTCAGGGTAAACAGTCCTCTTCTTCACCCCGGGAGTACATCGTTTCTTCCGGTCACATGACTGTGACGCACTCCCGGGTTATAGGGCACGCAAGAGCCCACTAGCCCCCCTACAGCGACTCCTGGTGGCCCCCAAGGTATCCAGCAGGGCTGTGTATATAAACTACAAAGTCCATGAGGCCCTGCTAGCATTCGGGGCACCATCATGCTGTCCGGAGGGCTCCTCCTAGCGGCCTGGGGGTGGCGACCGGAGTCCATAGCCGGTCATCCATCACAATATATATCTATAATAATAAAAGGCAAAGCCCTCACTGACTGACTCACTCACTCACTGACTGACTCACTCATCACTAATTCTCCAACTTCCCGTGTAGGTGGAACGCTGAAATTTGGCAGGCTCATTCCTTACAGCTTACTTACAAAAGTTAGGCAGGTTTCATTTCGAAATTCAAAGCGTAATGGTCATAACTGGAACATATTTTTTGTCCATACACTGTAATGGAGGAGGCGGAGTCACGTATCGCGTCATCACGCCTCCTACGTAATCACGTGAACTAAAAACAAGGAAGACATTTACAGCACGAGTCACACGCGGGAACGAAGGTAAATGACGTTAATTTTTGACTGTCTTTTAATACTGTGTGAGCATACATATTAACACATGTGCAATTAAACATGTGCATTTACGGGGTGATTTCTCAGGCTTAAAAGCTCACCTTTTATCAAACGCGGGAAGAAAGGTAACTGACGTTGTTCACTGTCTTTTAATACTGTGTAACCATACATATTAACACATGTCCAATTAAACGTGTGCATTTACGGGGGTGATTTCTCAGGCTTAAAAGCTCGCCTTTTACTAAAAAGGTAAATGCAAAACTATTTTCAATCAGTTTATTGAAACGCTCCCGTTAAGGATTGCAATAACATATTCGCGAGATAAAACAACGAAGTAGGGGGAAATGGAGGAACAGCCGCAAACAGCGAAGAGCAAAAAATTAATTAAACAATTGAGAACGGAGCGAGTTAAGCATACAAGCATGTTCATAAGGGAAACAAAGCACGGTGTAAAACGTAAGTTTAAATTAAGTTTATAGAAACGCTCCCGCTGCGGATTGCAATAACATATTCGCGAGATAAAAGTTTAATGAGAAGACACGAGGTATAAACGAAGCACACGCCGTGGCGCAACGTTAGGGGCAACAGTTTCAACCATTCTATTATCTGCTTCTCGCAACTGAAAGACGGCACATGGCGGATGTTAGCCGACTTGCTGACCGCAACGTTAGGGGCTTCAACTATGGCGCTGACGCAACATCTCAGTGCCAACACTTTGCAGACTGTACTTAAAAGACACGCCCTCCTCACTGGACAGTTAAAAACACAATCAAACTAACGATGACATCAAGTATTACCCAATCAAAAGTAGGAAAGGAGGCATCTTCATAAAATGCGTGTGGGATCATTTGCATGAGACGCTGCTTTAAAAAAAAAAATGATAAAAAAAATACGGGATAAATCCCGTCCAGTATTGATCAAAACGGGACGCGCAATTTCATTCTCAAACGCGGCACAATTCCGTATTTTAAAGGACGGGTGGCAACCCTACAGTGCCAGGTAACCACCCATACAATCAGATTGTGATTCAGACTAGGAATGCAATGAATGTAATTACCCCCGATCTACATACAAGGCGAAAGTCTTGCAACATTCAAAGATGATGGTTTGGGATAATTAGTACTTATTAAGTACAACATTGAACATAAAAGAGCTTATGAAGCCTTGAAACGAAAAAAGCAAGATCTCAGAGATCGTAAAAAAAAAAAAGGAGGTAATGTCGTTTTACTTGCTGTAGATTTTAGTCAAACATTACCAGTTATTCCACGAGGGAGACCAGCAGATGAACTCAACGCGTGTTTAAAATCCATGCTTCTCCCACGGTCGGTTATATGTCGCGTGTTCTCGGGTAGGTACACCAAAAAATGTATACATTTAAGCATGTAATGGGCAAAGAAAAAATGAGGTATACCCGAAGGCACTGCAGTAGTACTCAATGTAACTTTACTTCTTAAATGTTAATGTTTTACTGTTTAATCATTTATACGCTTCTTATATATTGTTCAAATTCTTTTATCAAAATACCAGTGACAGCGCAATGCACGATAACATGGAGTGAATACACCATACGCATCTGCCCACGGCCGCCCTGGTGTGCGCAGATAGGAGTTGATTCTAAAATAAAATAAACATAAAAAGAGTAATACATTCATCACCCATAAAGCGGATAGCAGACGTGACGTATTATATGTGTACCACATTTCAAGTCAATACGTGAAACGGTTTGCAAGCTACATGTGATTTAAAATCCTGGACAGACCAACGAAAAGCCACGGTAGCAAATTATACAAGAAGATTTTACTGTTTAATAATTTATATTTATATGAAATGTGCTTCTTATATATTACTTCATATTCTCATATGATAATGATGTTAATGTTGTTTATATTGATTTCTATGTTATTGTAAGTGCATCTATGTGTGTATATGTATGTATGTGTATATATATATATATATATATATATATATATATATATATATATAAATAAAAAATATATGTGTATATGTATATATAATATATCTGTATATGTGTGTATATGTGTGTGTATATGTGTATATGTTATATATATATGACAGCAAACACTCATAACAATGACAACACAATTACATTGACAATCAATGTTACGTTATTTTTAAAATGTTTCCTTTACTTTTTCATAACCTCTTTAACACACTACTTCTCCGCTGCGAAGCGCGGGTATTTTGCTAGTATATATATATATACATATATACATATACACACACACACACAGACACACACACATATAGAACTACATGAGTACGCAAGTTAGCTAATGTGGATCACAGGCTGTTGCGTGTGGGTTGTGAGTTGCTATGGTTTATAATGATAATGGTTCGTGAGATGGATCATGCTTGATACCATTGCTCTGATGTTCATGTTCAGTTCACCGGGGGGCATCCCCGATATTATGATTGTGGTTGAATAACCAAGGGAGAGCACTCTGAACATCGCACTTGAACCACAAAGATGGATCACCCCCCACTTTTTGATGTTCTTGCCCGATTCATCATTGGGGAAAACTGCTCTGTTAATCACGCTCGATTAATTCATTTGGAGCGCTTTGACGACTGCACTCGATTCACCTTGGTGGTGCGTTGCAAAGACACTTGCAGGGAAGAAAATGGGACATGATAGAGTATGTTGTTGTAGTGATATTATACAAGTTATAGAAGAATAATTTGAAGGTAATTGTAATACATGAAACATGTAATAAAGAATCAGTTTGACAGTCTCATCCTGAAGAAAAACTCAATAGTGTTTTCATTCGTGCATGGCTCTTTGATACAGATATGTGTTCCATCAACACAACCAATTACACAGGAAAATCATGTAATAAATATATTAACTTAGCAGATTCTTTTATTCCATGCAATTTACGTTGGGTAAAATATAGTTAAGTAAACATCTGCTGAGTGTAGCTACAAATGCCACACAGTAAGGTGCCTAAATAAGTAAAATCAAGATGAAAAAGGCCAGGTAAGCTAGCACTTTGAAGTGCTGTAGACAACAGTAAAAGCAATCAACAAAATGTACAATAAAATGCAGATGTAACAGTCTTTTACCACTAAAGAACCCCAAATCAAAACTGTATAAATAAGCACATTAGGTATAGTTATTTGCGGAAGAAAGGAGACCTTAAGAAATGTTTCTTTAAATGGTGAGGAACTCTGCATGAAGTTGGGCAGCTTTTTGCAGAAGTGAGACTATTATCAGTAATTCTTGCTTAAAACAAGGCATGTTAGATTGCCCTACTTGCGAATCTGTGGAATTCTTCTTTGATGGTGGTAACTTATTTCCACCTTAAGCAATCAACCTATGTGTGCAGACATTGCTTCAAAGTTAAAAGCACTTTCCAGATCACCCTACATACCATTACTTTGCTGATATGTGAAGCATCTCAAATACTGTAGAGCAGTGATTCTCAGTCTAGGTCCTGGGAACCCATCAAGGCCGCAGGTTTTGGTTCCAACCAACTTTCTACTTTTAATTGGACTGCTAGCTTAATTAAGTGATCTGTTATTACCCAGTTTCTTTGTTTTGGAGTCAATTTAAAAATTACAAAACTAAGTTTGTTAAATTTTATTAAAATGTACTAAGCAGGTATATGGGAAATTAATTTTTGTTTTTTTCCAGGTTTCCTGGTTATTTAATCCATTATTTACTAATAAGTGGGTCTGACGCTAAAGTAGTTGCAGCCTTTCATCATTAAATGTTGTTTTCCCAGGTATCTGCTCTGCTTCTTTTTTAATTGTCATTATTAGGATACAGCAAAAGTAGCAAACTACTCAGACAAAGGTCAAAATAATAGAATTAAAAATTTAGGCTTTTAAAGATATTGAATAAAATATAAATCTAAATATTTTATAAATGTGAAAATCATACTATTGTGCTTTTCTGAATGTAGAATAATTATTATCACTGATTATGAATCTGGTTGGAACAAAAGCCTACAGCTGCAGAGGGTCCCCAGGACTGAGTTTGAGAACTCCTGTTGTAGAGAAAACTCACATTAACAAAAAAAATGACAATGTACAGAATTTGGTTCAGTGTGAGCTCAAAGCTACAACTTGTTACATTGGAGGTGTCATGTTTTAAAAAGTTTTCAGATATATTTATAGTTTTTGATATATTTTTGTTCATGCAGGCACTTCTCTGGACATTTTAGAATGTCTCCTCATTGTCTGATCTTTCTCTGGACAGTATTTGGCAAATAATTTGACCTTCTATGTTGATTCATGAAGGCCCAAGACATTTTCAACATCTTGTTGGCTTTTCATGCATTTCAAAAAGTTTCAGCTGAGATAAGCACTTCAGACAAGACATTTCAACATTTTTATTATGAGATTCTCTGCTCATTAATTATATTTGGCTTCCAATTGAGAAACTGGCTTTGAACAAAAAACCTGCTGCCATCGTGGCCTGCCAGGGCCAAACTTGTAGGAACCCTGCTGTTGAATATCATATGGTATGCACATGTAACTACCAGTAACACAGGAGCAGGCAGCTCATTAAAAGAGTTATAGTAAAATAGAATGATGTTGGAAGTGCACGCTGGCGGCTGTGTGTAAAAAATGGAAAACGAGACATCCGTTTTATTTTTCTCATTATTACTCATTAATACTTTTGGCTCATTGTGAATTTTCTCCATTTTAATATGCACAGCAAAGTTAATGAAACACTTTAGTTACCCACCTCAAGAAAACTGGATGGTGACCTTCATGATAGTACAAGGTAGGAAGGTTGATGATATACTTGGTACAAGTGTAAACTGCTCAATTCAGGTTCTGCTACAGAATCTCAGTTTGGTTCAAGTCAGGAACTTAACTAGGCCACTTTAAAGGTTAAATGTTGCTTCTTCTGAGCCATTCATTTGTAAACTTGCTTTTGTGTTTTACTGTATATCATTGCCCTGCTGTGTAACAAAATTATGTTTCAGTTTCAAGTGATAGATATACAACTCTATATCTTTCTTAACAATATACTTGTAAAGTGCAGAGTTCATGATTCCTTCGATAATAGCAATTCTTTCAGGTGTTGAGGCAGCAAAGCATCCCCACACCATCAAACTATGACGCCGATATTATACTTGCATATGATAGTTTCTGTCCAACATGGTGGGCCTTAAGTTGTCCACAGAGATCTACTTTTGACATATCTGTCCATAGAACATTATTCCATAAAGGCTTTGAGATCACCCATATGTTTCTTTGCAAATGTGACTTCAGTGCCGATTTTACTCCTGGATGGCAGACGTTTCTGCCTAGCTGCTCCCTGATAAAATCCATTATTACTCAGTCTCTTTCTTTTTTTCTTATACTGTATGTACACTGACCTTAGATGAGGGTAGAGAGGAATGCAGCTCTTTGGATGTTCTTCTGGGATCCTTAGTGTAATTTTTACAGGAGTCACTGCTAGGCCCTTGATGTGATTTTGGCAGGCCCGCATATCCTGAGAAGACTACTACTGTTTCAAATATTCTCCATTGGTTTGTAAAGCCTCTCACTTTGGTCTTACGGAGTCCCATAGCTTTAAAAGGATTTATAGGTAAATTTAAACAATTTCCATTATCTCTCCTGGGATTTCTTTTGATCAAGGTATAGTGTTCTTCTAGAAATCTTGTGATGATTGCTTTACTGTCACTGTAGATTTAACAGGGCTGGCTACAATCAGGTCTGGCTGTGCTCAGGCAGCTACGGTAAGTCTAATTATCAATTAACTTTGGTCAGCTGATTGAGTGAATATGAAAGGGGACAATTACCTTTTCACATGGGCAATACGGATGTTGTATAACTTTCTGACATATTAAGTATCAAAAAAAACTGAAAAAAAGAAATACAAGGCACAGCATTGAGTCTATTTGTAACACTGTTAAGAGTTAATTTCTATCACAATTGTAAGATTTTTTTTTATTTTTATAATTGCAAAACATGCATTAAAATGACTGGCAAATACAAATTGTCTCTGACTGAGTGCGAGTGTGGGTATATGCACAAACGGACCCTGTGACAGACTAAAGCCTTTCCTGCATTCTGTCTAGTACGGCGGTGTTAAATTTGATTAAGAAAAAATAGTATGTTATATAATAGTTGAAATTAAATTGAACACACATGCTACTGTATTAGCCTATTTACAGTAATTCAATTAAAACACTGTTTTTCAAACAAAGAATTTATGTAGCCTGTCTCCAGAATAATGTAGATAATATATTTTTAAGGACTGACAGAGGAATTAAGTCAATCAGTCATTCATAGACAGTAATCTTTACAGGCTTTAACAGGTGGAAGCAAACCAACTGCATTATAGAGTATACCTACTTAACTGTGTAGTTGCAGTGGCACAGGGATCCAGTTACTGTCTGCCGAGACCTTATAAATTAGCTTCTTCTCAACTTCTGGTGTCACCTCCCCTCACTTTAATAAAAAGGTTGTACTTTAACTCATAATATTTCAATATCTAAAAATTAACATTCAATCCAACACTCACTATACATTATTTTATTTATCCCTAAGCAAACGAATATATGAATCTGAGAATTACACTATCATAAAATGAATTTCCCCACATTCCAACAAGAAAATCCACATCAAATATTTCACCCAACATCACTGACATGACCTGGAGACACTATAACGAAGACTGACTGGACTATGCATTTTAATAAAAAAAAAGGACAGTAGTATAATGGTAGTGTGACTGCCTCACAGATCCAGGTTCCTCACTTCAAATCCTGAACTTTGATATCTTTATAGAGTTTACATTTCCCCCCACATATCTCTTTTCTAGTTATTCTCATTTTCCTCTCAAATCCCAAAGACGTGTATGGTAGATTAATTGCCGATTCTAAATAGGTGCTGTATGACTGTGTACATGAGTGGGCCTTGTAATGGACTGGCACAATTTCGATGACTGGCTCCAGATTTGCCCACAATGATGCTGGGATAAGCTTTAGCCTCCACAACCCTGAATTGGGTTAAAATATTTGACAATGTAATGGTATAAATCATTAATATTTTTGGCTATTTGAATGTACATAAATACAACTACATTGACCCAGTGGTGTAGTTGTTTAGAACATCATTTTGCTGTAAAGATCCACACAGACATCACCACTTCCGAAACCTCCCTCTGTATATTTAGGTCAAAGCAGATTTGGCTCAGATCTGGAGATCATTGTGTCTTGTTGTGAGTATTGTCTTGTTGGGATTTATTGGGTTTTTCATCTTTTTCTGCTCTGTCTCTATCTGTGGTTACTGCAGTGGTCCCCAACCTTTTTAAGCCACAGATCCCTGACCTTAGCCTTGGTAAAAGGCAAGATATATTTATGAAACGTTGAGAGAAAAAGACAGCCCAGACTGAGATTCCAAGTTGAGGCTTTTATTTAAGTGTAATATATTTGAATTACATGAAATGCTGTGGGGCCTATTTTCCATTGGTATGAGGAAATTAATTTGTTAGTTGTAGACAAAAAAACAACAAAAAAAAAAACCCCAAATGATAAGGCCATTACTAACAGTTATGCTTATCCACTGAATGAAAAAGCCCCGATTTTACTACATTTCTCATTAACTTTTTAAAAACTGGAACTGTAGATCTATGTAACAACCTAACTTTATGCTAACAACATTTTCAGTCAGTGCAATTAAAGTGAAGTGCATTTCACAATGCCTCAAAAAGGCAAAACAGTTTCAGTCACATTACTTTATCAGTCAGTGTGATGGCTGTGCTTGAATGCTGTCTACAAGTGCTTTGTATTTTGGCTCAAAGCTACAAACAGCTAATCTGAGGGAGTCGGTGAGGTGTCTGTCAGTAAGACAGCTCCTGTACAGTGGAACCTTTGGTCACGAATGTTTCAGAACACGCACAAATCGGGTTACGACCAAAAAGTTTGCCAAACTTTTGCATCTGTTCACGACCACACACTCGGGTGACGAACAAGCCAGTTTCCCTCCTGGTTCGTACTCGCCGATGATTTCCGCACGTGTTCAGTCTCTCCTTGTGCATTCGCTGTGAACTCTTTGTGCTCTATTTCGTTTCCCTTTCCGATTCTTGCCAGCCGGTGATTTATGCACGTGTTCAGTCTCTCCCTATACAGTATAGGGTGGTCCAGATCTAATTATGCAATTTCATTACGCTATAACTTATGAAGATTATTACATAGAAAATCACCCGAAAAATCCCGGACCATCGAGAAGTGTGCGAACTGACGACATGAAGAATCGTCTTTGCGCCATCCCCGCATAAACCAAAGTCATCCAGACGATCTGGTTGCTACAGCTGCCACGTCCTCTTCATAAATAGAAGCGCGGGGCGGCTAAAGGGAGGAAAAAGAAAAGAAAGACGGAGGTTGCGGAGTGAGGAAGTAAGCAGGAAGCGGTGTGGAAAGAACCGGTGTGAGTGATTGAGCGAGCGCGTGCTCGCAGGCAGGCAACTGAACAGTGAGCCCAAGCAGGGGTGTTTGGCCAGAAGGAAGAAGGAAGGACAGCTGCAGATAGAGTGGCTCCCCTGTTGCGAAGCCTGGATAGGGTGAAGCAGGGGGGTCAACAGTTAAAGAATGCACAGGGCTTGTTTTTAAAGAGACTGCTTCCAGCATTGTTTTAACCTCGTTGTATTTAATGAAGACTTTTTTCTATTGGATTTTAACCTCCACTTCACTTTTGTTTTTATGAGATTATTTATTTATTGAACGATTCTGAAAGCACTGCACTTTATTTAATTTGGACTTTGTTTTTGATTATTGTTTTGTTGATTTTAATAAAAGCACTTGGCACTTTTTGCACCATCCCCTTGCTCCACTGTAGTGCCTCACTGTTGTGCTCATCGGTAACATTACTCACGGTGACAGGTTTAAGGGCTCCCGGAAGCGAGATGGGAGCATGCAGCGAACCCGCATTGTCACAGACTTTACCTCAAAACTGTAATCTCCTCTCCACCCAGTTCCTCCTCACTTCCTTCATGCCAGAACTAGACTCATGCAAGGTTAGTTTTCTTGGTTGTTTATGGTTAGTTTTTGTATAAATTACGGATTTTTCAAATGTTCTTTTTTTTCCCTGCGCTTAAAACTCATTAAAAAAAAGTGTTTACAGCGAGCAGTTCGTAAGGCTGTAGCGTGAACTCTTGCAATGTTAGGTATCTCAGTTCAAGGTTTTCTCAGTGTTATTCAATGTTTTTTACATTTAGTTTACTATTACACTGTGTATTCTATGGTATAATTAACTATTTTTGTGCTTAAAAATCTTTAAAAAAAAAAAAAAAATTACATACAGTTCGTACAGTCCGGAACGGATTAATTGTATTTACATACAATCCTATGGGGGAAATTACTTCGGGTCACGACCAAATCGGGTTGCGACCAGGGTTTTGGAATGAATTACGGTCGTGACCCGAGGTTCCACAGTACTTTGAGTTGATTATTTTCATTTGTGAAAATGCAATTTCACACAGGTAAGTGGAATCAAAGTAGGCACTCACTCTTAGTGCACATGCATTGAGGAGAGGAAAAACTCTGCTGACAAGTTCCCAAAAGTCACTGCCCCATGATCTGGCTTTTAGCTCCATGTCATTTTGCAAATCAAGCATCTCAAAGTCAACTCCACTTGGCAAGGCAAATACTTGCTGGAAATCGGCTGCTACCTGTTCTATATCAATAGGCAGGAAATAGTTTGAGACGAATGCAGCAATATCTTCCATGGCCTCTAACTCAATAAAAACTCATGTCACTTTGTCCAGGTGGGCACTATATTGCTCAGGATGAAAATCATCCTTGGCTTTGATGCCTTATGACATTTTTTCCCAGATTGGTGTGTCAGTCTCCCTTTCATTAGTTGTGTGAACCAAAATCCAAGCTCTGCCTTGAATGCTTTCACTGCACTTATGACGTGGGACAGGTGTAGGTCTTTTCCGTGGATCCTATTGTTGAGTGCATTCAATTTTGCAGTTAAGTCTGTCAGAAACTCAATGTCCAGTAGCCATGCATCATCTGACAGTTCCTTGTGCTCCTTGTTCTTTGTCAACAAAAAAGCTTTTATCTCTGGCAGAAAATCACTAGAGAACTTTGTTGTGACTCAATCACTGAATGTCATGCATAAAAGTCACCATAAGCAGCAACGACTTCACCCAATAACATCTTCAATAAGAGGCACTGGAGCACTTTGCTTGTTTAGAGTTTACCACACAAGTGTCCATACATGCCAAAATTCCACAACCTTCCCAGGCTTAGACCTGCTGATGAATCACACAATGATAATTCACAAAGTCAGGGTCTTTGTGGCACAGGACTATAAAACCAGAATGTATATTGTGCATTGCCAGAGCTCCACCGGTAGTAATTGCCACAAGTTTTTGAACACGGTGTAAATATCCTCACCCCTCATTTTCTCCTTTAAGTGCCAAAGAGTGAGAAAGTCTCCTTTGTAGTAGAATACTGGAAAGCCATTCTGACAAATACAACAAACTGAGCCATAAATAAATAAATAAATAAATCATTACATTTATATAGCGCTTTTCTCAGTACTCAAAGCGCTATCCACACAGGGGAGGAACCGGGAAGTGAACCCACAATCTTCCACAGTCTCCTTACTGCAAAGCAGCAGCACTACCACTGCGCCATGTCCATTACATCCAGGAATTCATCGAACTATAGTGAAGAAAATTCACAGAGTATCAAGTCTTTCAACACTTGTTGATCCACGTCCTCTGACAGTAATCCTCAACCATCCTTATCACGGTTGCAGGACCAAGTGAGCTTTATGTTTAAAGTGGCTGAAAACGGTCTCTACTGTAATGTCAAATGCTTCTTTCAATAAATCGTCATCTGTAAAAGGCTTAAGTTTAGCCAAAAAGTGACTTATTTGAAATGTTGCTTCAATAGCAGCTTTACCTTGAGAAACAGGTTTTGTGAAAGTGATTGCTGGGCCTTTAACTCTGATTTCAGCTTGTTGACTTTCTGAGCATGGATCACGCTCTTTGGTGGGTACCTGTCTTTGAATTTCTCGTGGTTGCTATTGTGGTGCCATTCCAGATTTCCTCTTTTAGATAGTGCTTGCTTTTGGTGGCACAACATACATACACACTTGTCTCTCACCATGGTAAAAAGAAACTCTTCTTCCCATTCTGAATGGAAATAATGTATTTTCTCCTTCTTCCATGGAACCTCCGCCATTTTATCTGGATTTCCATACTGTGACTTGTTTAACTTTGGACTGCCTTTTAGACAGCTTGTTTTTGCCTATTTTTGCACCTGTGAGTATTTTGCTTATATTTTTATTAAATCAATCTTCAATTTCTAAATATCATTTATTCATCCTACTGTTACATCTACTGTCTACACCTAGGTTGGTCATCCCCCCTCTTGTAGGGCTTTTGCTATATTTTGGGACATTTTTAATTATTTTGCCAGCTCTACTTTTTTTGGGGTCTACAAGGCCAAAACCTGCAGATAGCAGTGAGGAGTAAGCTAGACTAGGTAAATGTCATCTTGGCTAGCTAGTAATGGTACTGTTCTGCTTTGTGGCTATATTTTGGAGGTCTCACACCTATTCTGCTCTTTTTGGGGTGCCATCTCGCAAAACAACACTGGAGACCGACAAAGTGGTATACTACTTAAGTAGTTAAGACCAATGACAGCATGTGCTTACAGTAGGTGTGGATAAAGACTGGAATAAATAAAGTGAATTCAATAAAAAACGCCTGCATTATAAAATACAAACTGCAATATTACTTACTATCCTATGTGCACAATATGATTTTCATTAAAACAGTTAGTGGTATTATGTTTGCTATTAAGTTATGACACTTTTTAGACAGCACTTGGACTTGCACAACGTATTACCACCTAGTAAACAGAGCATTGTCTTTGGCGACTGAGGCAGTGGATATGAATGTGGTTTCCAGTAACATCCTCCCCCCAAGCAACCTGATACTTCAACCCCTGAGATTCTCCAACTGAAGCCAGGAGCAATACCACCGAGATTTCAGCCTACTACAACACTTAACACATATTGTCTTCTCGAAGTGTGTCTCTAGGGAAACTGAAGGTGCAATTAATTTTAACTAAGTTAAAAGCCATTCTGAAGAAACATTTTTATTGGTTATGAATGTAGTGAGAAGTCAAGCAAAATGACACCTTTTATTCATAATGGCTAACACGGTACAACTCCCTAGTTCTGAAGAAACACAATTTGTTAAATATGAGATTGCTTTATTGGCACTCAGCAAAGTCACATTCCCCTTCTACATCAATGACAATTTTCAAGTCTTTCACTTAATTGTTGGCTAAATCACATACAACTCCCTGGTCTTCATTTATAAGAAGATTTTGTCTGGCACAAATTCTTGTTTCTGCAATATTAAGTGAAAATAATACTGTACAACAACTGCAAAGTATCATGTGGGTCCCATGAAACAAGGACCATGCAATCTAACTTAGTTCAAATGTGCAAAATGCCTCACAGTTATGACCTCTGAAAATGTGGAGTATAAAGTTAAAATTATGTTTTTTTACATTTTTCTTCTGTGATATAATAAATAGCGGCACGGTGGCGCAGTGGGTAGCGCTGCTGCCTCGCACTTAGGAGACCTGGGTTTGCTTCCTGGGTCCTCCCTGCGTGGAGTTTGCATGTTCTCCCCCGTGTCTGCGTGGGTTTCCTCCAGGTACTACAGTTTCCTCCCACAGTCCAAAGACATGCAGGTTAGGTGGATTGGCGATTCTAGATTGTCCCTAGTGTGTTGTGGCACGCGGCTGGGGGTGGTGCCCAGCCAGGACGCCCAGGAGGACAGGAGGAGGGCTCATTCCTCCTCCGGACCACGAGGGGGCGGCCGCCCTGGTTCCTTTGAGGGCCACGGGTGCAGGGCTTGGAAGCCCAACCCTGTAGGGGCCCGTGGTCTCCGCCAGGGGGCGCCCCCATGCCTGAAGGACCCGGAACCCCAACACTTCCGCCACACCAGGAAGTACTGGGGGGAAGAAGTTTGGGAACACCCAGAGGGCTTCCGGGAACACAGCCGGCACTTCCGCCACACAAGGGAGTGTCTAGGGAGTGTCGGGGATCACCTGGAGCCCATCTGGGCACTTATAAAAGGGGCCGCCTCCCTGCAGAGAAGGACTGGAGTCGGGTGAGGAGTGGACAAGGTTGCGAGGCAGGAGAGAGGAGGCGGCCTGACGAGCAGGCAGAGACTGAGTGAGAGCCTGGACTTTGGGGAGATTGGTGCTTTGGCACTGGGTTGGTGCACTTGGACATTGTATATTATGTACAATAAACGTGTGGTGGACTTAAACATGGTGTCCGTCTGTCTGTGTCCGGGCAGCTTATCACAGTGGCGTAGTCGGCAGGATGGTCTGCCTGGTTCAAGGCAGGAACCTGTAGAGAAAAAATGTTCTGTGAGCAGCCTGGCGCAGCAGCGGAACCCCCACACGCGCCGCGGGAGCGACGCATGCACAACTCCGCGGGAGCGATTCTCCCCTGGGACTGTCAGTAGTCCGCAAAACGGCTCTTACCCCTGGGTGCGGAGGAGCACCAATGGGCGTGGCTGGAGTGCAGCAGACTCCGACCGACGTGCTGTCGGAAACGGCGGCCAGGACGGTATCGCTGAAGGAAAGGCCAGTATGCAGCGGATACGGCTGGATGACGGGAGCCGGGAGGTGAGTGCCCTGCATAACAACGGTCTGCCCTGCGGGGTAGGACTTCCCTCTTTTGTTACCGGCAGGGTATGCCCGGATCCGCGTCTGTGGCAGAGGCGTGCCGGACCACGGGCCGTCGGCAGCGCGGAGGCGGCAGTCGGGAGAGCTGCAAAAAGTATGAAGCTGCAACTCCAAGAGCCAGAATGGCGCCGCACCAGGGGCAGTAGAGCCAAAATGGCGGCGGACCAGGAGTCCCTCCTCATAACAGGCACGGGATTGGACAGTGTGTCCTGTCCTCTCGCCAGCGATTGGTCGGAGGCGAGAGCAGGGAATGTCTGTCCCGTGCTTCCAAGTAACCCGAGTGGGCTGCAGGAAAGAGCCCACGGAGAGCAGTCGGCGAGTGGCGCTGCCTGGAAGGTAAGCACACCGCCGACTGTCTCTTCCTCTTTGGCAGCGATACTGCAGGAGCTGCAGAGCGAGATCCAGCTCGTGCTGTCGCTGCCGGCCGAGCGATGTGCCCTCCGGGCGGAGACGCTGGACTCAGGAGGGATGGCAGTGGCGTCGGATCGAGAGCCGCAGGCAGGAGGGGATCGGCGCGCTGCAGGAACTCCTGGACGGAGAGGCACAGCGGGGAAGGTAAGGGAGACCGACCCCGTGAAGCTCCGGACGCCTGCGGGGCTGGGTCTGCCCTCTTACAATGGGCAGATCCGAACTGACGCGGCGTCCCACAGTAAATGGAGGAAGCGGCTTGAGGAAGCCAGTTCCTCCGATAAGGGAGAATGTGCAGCTGGGTGCGTGCATTCTTCAAAGAGCCTTAAAGAGCAGCCAGCAGCTGTAGCTGACAATAAGGAAGGCTCACTGCTGGCTGTACTTTCATCCATGTCTGCGGCTCTACAGGCGCTGGCGATTGATCAGTGTTCTGTGGAGTCGCATCCACAAATGCTAGGTGCCCTCCGTGCTGGGGAGCAGGTGCTGGAGGGGAAGCCAGTCGCGTCAGAGGAGGCGCTGGAAGAGCGGACGAAACGGCGCGGCGAGCAAACCTTCGGCCGGAGAGATACGGCGGGACCGGTAAGTTTCATCGATCCCGTACAGCATGTTGGAGGTCCCACCGACAGGATCTGTGAACCCCGTGATCAGAGTCCAAAAGGGGGATCTCCTACAGGAGATGTGGCGGTGAGTGCTGCGTGCTTGGTGAGGGGAGAATCAGTGAGGGGACTAGCAGGACGTGGGCTGTTAAGTGCCCTGGGTCCTAGCGCCCTCCCTCCTAAGCCTGCCGCAGCCTTGAGGCGAGTTAAAAGGACGCAGACGCGACAGGGTCTCTTTTTACGCTATAAGGAGACTCAGTCCGTCACCGCGTCCAAGAGTAAAAGGGGGAGCCGAGGGAAGAATGCCGGTTTCTCCGATAAGGGCAAACGTGAGGCAGGATGCTCACGTTTTGAGAAGGGCCACCCTCTGCGGTTGCAGAGGGTAAACCCACGGAAGGCTGAGGAGACGGGCACGCGTGCGCTCCCATCCGGTGTCCCACCATGAGGGGCAAGGGTGCCACGAAAGGGGGGCCGAGCTGGCAAGCACCGGGGTGCCGGTCAAAAGGGGGAGCGTTGCCCGTATAGACGTCAGAGAGACGCCGAGTGGCGGCGTCAGGGCAGCGTCTCCGCCCCTTGTTCTGTCTTCTTTTTTATAGGACCGGGCCCTGGGACGAAGTGTGTCGGCTTCCCGCCGAGGAAAACCTGCCCTCACGGGATTGGCCGCTGGGCCCAGGGGTCTCAGCTTGCGGTGGGGTACTGTGGCACGCGGCTGGGGGTGGTGCCCAGCCGGGACGCCCAGGAGGACAGGAGGAGGGCTCATTCCTTCTCCGGACCACGAGGGGGCGGGCTTGGAAGCCCAACCCTGTAGGGGCCCGTGGTCTCCGCCAGGGGGCGCCCCCATGCCTGAAGGACCCGGAACCCCAACACTTCCTCCACACCAGGAAGTACTGGGGGGAAGAAGTTTGGGAACACCCAGAGGGCTTCCGGGAACACAGCCGGCACTTCCGCCACACAAGGGAGTGTCTAGGGAGTGTCGGGGATCACCTGGAGCCCATCCGGGCACTTATAAAAGGGGCCGCCTCCCTGCAGAGAAGGACTGGAGTCGGGTGAGGAGTGGACAAGGTTGCGAGGCAGGAGAGAGGAGGCGGCCTGACGAGCAGGCAGAGACTGAGTGAGAGCCTGGACTTTGGGGAGATTGGTGCTTTGGCACTGGGTTGGTGCACTTGGACATTGTATATTATGTACAATAAACGTGTGGTGGACTTAAACATGGTGTCCGTCTGTCTGTGTCCAGGCAGCTTATCACAGTGTGCTTGGTGTGTGTGTTCCCTGCGGTGGGCTGGCGCCCTGCCCGGGGTTTGTTTCCTGCCTTGCGCCCTGTGTTGGCTGGGATTGGCTCCAGCAGACCCCCGTGACCCTGTAGTTAGGATATAGTGGGTTGGATAATGGATGGATGGATGGATATAATAAATAACAAATACTGAATAGTGCCACATTGAAAAACACAGTCATGCATTTAAATTTCTCTATTGCAATTCTGTGTACAGAAATTGGGTAACATCAATATTGTATATAGGCGACAATTTCAAATGAACAGGTTTTTACACTGCACAAGGCCACTCAACTAATGAAAAACAAATCGCAAGTTCTAAGCAGCTAGAGTTAACCTGAACAACAGTTCTGGCTCTTTCCATTTTAACATCATAACCAGCAGTAGGTGCAAAGCTGGAACCAGCCCTAAATGGGATTAATCTCATTGACTGCTGGTCAATAAAACTGCCATATATCTATCCCAAAGTTTTTTTTCTCCAATATATTGCATGGCATGCTATCCATCCATTCATTTTCTTAACCTGCCTATCCATGGCAGAGGCAAGCTAGAACCTATCCAAGTAATCACTGGACACAAGGCAGCTGTTGGTCAGAGCACATCTTGGCTGGCCTTTGGGTAATCTTGTATCTTGAGTATAATTTCACTTATTTTGACTATTACAGTATCTGTTATTATTCTGAATTGTTCCAGTTATTTATAGGTGTTTATATAGTTCATTAGAATATGGAACATTAGAAATCATATACCTTTCTCAACAAAAATGCATGAATAATAAGCATTAAAGAAAAAAAAAACAAACTTTGTTGTAACTGCTATTTTACATTATTATTTTGTAATTTTTCCTTTTTTTCTGTTTGTTTATGGTTGTTTAATAATTTGTAGAACCGCAATGATTGGCCCTGAAGAATGGACAGTTTGTCTCAAAACACATAGGCTACACTACCTTGTGGTTGAAATACAGGATGTCTGACCACCATAGTATAACTTCACATGAAATATGGGTTGCTGTTCTAGGTCAGGCCTTTCTAGCAGGCCAGGGGTGGTGGAACAGTCTGAGCAAAATTAACAGCAAAGGCCCCAGCACCACTTCACTAAGTAAGTGCTTGTTTCTAGACTTTTTACTGTGAGAACTAGGGTTTCTCTGAGCTGTGTTGAGTTAATCCAGTCACAATTATGGCATAAAGTGTGTGTGTTTCTGTTTGTTTTTTTTTTTATTATTATTAAAGCCAGCTTCCCATGCAGTGGCTTACACGCTGAGTGGACAGCTTTGTGTTTCTCTGCTTCAAACTTTCTTTCATTTTAGGTCAACTGTACAAGATATAAAACTTACTTTCTTGCGAGACTGCCAGACCATTTACTGAATGTAATTTATTTACTATTTAATCACTGAAAAAGACAGCAACTTGCAAGTATATTTAGCATACTGTTTCTGTTCTGTCCAAATAAATGTCTTGCCTCTATCTTTTATCTGTACTACTTACAAGTATGAATTTCTAAATTTAATCAGCTTCACATTGCTAAAGGAACAATTGTTGGATGTCAAAGTGAGTGTAAGTGGGTTACTTTCAGTACTGATGTCTTGTCTTGCGTTATAGTGCCAGAGCATTTCCTTTGCAGGTATTCATGCAAGAAACTAATTCCACTGTGTTTTACATAGCGAAGAAACAACTACTTTGCCTGGGTTTCTACTGAAATACTCTCACACTCAGGAAAATTTTGGACATTTGGGGGAAGGTTCGTCTGCAGCTGCTGTCATAACTAATATACTCAAAAACCGTACAGAACAATGTAGCATGCCGGCACGCAATGTGGTGGCAGGGAGTAGGGGGCAAGGATAATTAGATGATTAAAGGATAATCAAAGTTATTTCTTCACAATCACTGTAAAAGTTAATTTGCTACACAAATTGTGCTCTAAAGTGAAGCAATTCATATAAACTTTAAAAATATCATGTCTGTTTCCAATGTGGCTGAAGAACATCAGGGTCCATAAGTGGGGCTGGGTGATAAAACAATAAAGATAATTATTGCGAAATAACTTTTTCTTAATAGAAATACAAGACATGGTCGATACATCAATAGCACTCATTCCATTCAGGTTTCAGCTTAAGAAAACATGCCTTACATGTTTATGAGGCACTCTTGTGATAATGAATGAAAACTAGATTCTTGTAACTATTTTTCTTGAGGTAAGAATACATTTCCTGATTGCTTATCTGTTCCACTGTGTGTGGCGGTATGACAATCCCAACAAGCCCCAGCTCCAAGCTATATCTGCTTGTAATTCTCTATTTGTTTAAGTTGTGTTATCCTACAGCTTGAAATAACAAACAAATGCACACTCACATCATATGATTATTTTTTCATAAACCATGCTTACATTAAATCCATTACATTCTGTGTTGTTATTTCAAACTCAAATTTAGCACTCAATTACCGATTACTATTTTACGAAAAATAAAATGTTTAGAATGTGAATTTCCATCCATACATTACTGAAACTAATAATTCAGGTCACTGTCACGTGGTCTGGGCCTTTCCCTATACCAGTAGATGCAAGTCAGTAGCTAACCCTGGACAGAGACATGGAAGATTTCGCAGCACTAATCCTAATTTAGAAACATATAAAGGAAATTTGAGTTTGTGTTTCCGGAAATAACCATCTATCTGCTGAAGCCATGTATTGTGTGGACATTCCCTTGGCCTGGTCCAGCTGCTTGGGTCCTTAATAATGAGGATCCTGCAAGATGGATCACCTTCAAGGAAGCACACCACATGGCCATAGTGGCGTAACTGATGCTCCCCTATAATGAAGGTAATGTGCCTCATTTGGGTCTTCATAAGCAACTGCTCGTTCAACACAAAGTCAAACCAGCAGTACCGAAGGATTCTCCAAAGAGCCTTTTACTCAGGTCACTGGATTGCGTCCATGTTTCACAACTATATAGCAAAACAGAAAACAACAGGACTCTAAAGATTTGGACCTTAGTCCTTTTGCAAAGATATTGGGGGTGCCACACACTCTTTTCCAGTGACCTCATAAGCCCCCATGCTCTCCCAATCTGTCTACGGAATTTATAGGAAGAGTCACCAGAGAGGTGAATTTTGCTGCTGAGGGAAGTAAACCTCGAAGTGGTCAACACTCTCTCCGCAAACAGACACACTGTTGATGGCTATGCCCAAGAGGTCATTAAAGGCTTGGATGTTGTTTTTTATCCAGGACACTCACCTGCCCAGACACAAAGACTCCTCACTCAGTCTCTCAAGAGCCCCGATCAGAGCCTCCATTGACACCATGAAGATCACAGCATCATCGGCAAAGTCACGATCAGTGAATCGTCCTTCACCAACAGATGCCCCATAGCTGCTTGATCCCACAACCATGCCCAACACCCAGGCCATGCAAGCACTGAAACAGGGTAAGAGCAAGAACACACCCTGACAAACCCCAAAATCAACTGGGAAGAACACAGAGGTTCTGCCTCCACGCTGCACAGCACTCACTGTACCAGTGTACAAGCTATCTATGACATTCAGCAACTTCAGGGGATCCTGTGAAGTCTCAGGATGTCCCTCAGGGCTGCTCGATTAACTGAGTCGAACGACTTGCAAAAATCAACAAAGGCTGAAAACTCTGCTGATATTCACGTCTCCGCTTGATGAGAACCATCAAGTGCCAGGATGCAGTCAATGATAAGACTTATTAGATGTAAAACCAGCCTGTTCCGGTGTCTTATAAGAGAGCATCCTATTAAGGATGACCATAGCAAGGACCTTACCCGGCACTGAGAGCAGTGTTATTGCCCTGTAGCTGCCACAATCCAGGCATTCACCCTTCCCTTTCCAGATAGGGACAACAAGTCCCGTTTTCCAGTCAGCTGGGATGACATCCATCACCCAAATGGAAGCAAAGATTGCTTGCAATGCCAGGAGGACTGCCTTACCACCAGCCTGGATAGTTCACCCCGGATACCACTGATCCTTGTAGCCTTCCCTACCCTCAGCTGGTTAATCAACTGTGCAATCTCAGTAAGATTGGGTGGTTCACAGATAATTGGAGGATCAGCCTCAAGAACAGTGGACCCAGAGATATCCAACATCCTAGCCAAAAGATCAGCTGTAAACAAC